>NC_092858.1:176588255-176594473 GCF_032062135.1 Pyxicephalus adspersus
GCTCTTTTCGCTTCTCCAATGACCTTCTAATGACTTCCTCACTCATAACCTCACACGCACGGCTCTGAAACCCTCACTACTTCCCACCATTCCATATCTACCTCCAAATTATGTAATTCTTCCCCCACCTCCTAGATTGTAAGCTCTTTGTGGCAGAATCGTCTCCTCCTCCTGTGTCACTGTCTGTATTTGTTTATTTATAATTATAATAATCAGTTTTGAGGTTCCATTGTTGTCTCTCTCTTTTCTTTCCTAGTTATAAAACTTTCCTATTACATATTTTGTTATTGTTTCTCTGAACCCAATGTAACAATTCTTGTCTATTAATCTAAACCTAAGAAGTGACCCACCCACAGCACCATGCTTGTGGTTACCTTTTGTGATCTTCCTGAGTGTCCCAGGGGTACCAGCAGGCTAACATTGAATCCCAGCTCCTGAGTCAGAACTTCTATATCCCCCTCCCTGATCAGCTGAAGCTTCTATTGCACATTATGGGAAGCTCACAGTATGCAGTAAAATCAGAGTTAGCAATTTCATTTCGGGAGAGGAGCCGGTACAACTGTGCAAGACGGAAGGAGAGGTTGGAGGTTTACCCACAATAGTATTG
This sequence comes from Pyxicephalus adspersus, assembly GCF_032062135.1. Classification (NCBI taxonomy): domain Eukaryota; kingdom Metazoa; phylum Chordata; class Amphibia; order Anura; family Pyxicephalidae; genus Pyxicephalus; species Pyxicephalus adspersus. The sequence goes on from NC_092858.1 coordinate 176,588,863, forward strand.
GAGAGCTTTTATAAATCAGGGCCAATATTTGTTAATACCTGGATTAAAATACAACTAAAGATTCTAAATGTTATTTTCGTATGTGATTGGTTCAATCATTGCAGCATTATTAACCTTCACACCTTGTCATTGTACAGAACCTATATAACACCTTCCTCGTACAAGACCACGGTCAGAAAACAGCGCCAACCAAAGGACCTCAACTGATCCATTTCCATGACAAGACCAGCGAGAGGACCTGCCAGGTGCAGGTATGTTAATTTCCCTTGACATGAATACAACCAACACACATGATCCGTTCTTCATCCAGGTGTTGTCACTATGCTGCAGAATATCTCTCCTCTGCACGGTATATACATGAGATAATCCCTCCACAATTCTTGTACCACTTACCTTTCCGACCTGGTAATAAAAAACTTCCCTAGCCGCTCTCTTCTCTGTCTCCTATTTAATGTACAGCGCAACATAATATGTTGGCTTTATAAAACCTGTTTAATAATCCGCAGAAACCTTCCAGAATCCTCTTCACTTTTCAAATTGTTGGCCTTTGTGTCCAGTAACAGAATTCAGAATTTCCAGGTTACATTTACCTTATTTCAGTCCCCAGATAATCTGAATCTGAACACGGTGGAGGAAACCATGCTGAGAAAACTCCCAATAGTCCAATACCTTCAGTTCCAGCAACCGACCCCGGAGGTCAACTCCCGAAGGTTGGCGCAGATTCATGAGCTCATGCATTACTGTAACAATGGTGAGTACTGCCCAGGGGGGCATTTAATCCTGCAACACACCCTGACCAATGCACAGGACACACAACGTTCATGTTTCTTCGCAGATCTGCCATCATGGGAAGGTATGACACGGGCATTTAAGCTCCTGACCTTCGAAAGTCTGACCCTGACTGGGTTTGATGAGTTTGGAGAGCTGGAAGGCACGGGAAAGATGCTGAGGAATGATGGCCACATTCCCTGGGACGATCCAGCAGCATTCGCACGAGAAGTTCACAGGTTACAGAGTGTGAGGAAGATGTATGAGATGGCGGATTCTCTAGGTGAGGGCTGGGCCAGCGGCATCTGGTCATTCTGTTTATTCCCATACAATGTATAAATTGATGAGTTCTTAACACACTGATAGCAGGAAAAGATTGTGTGAAAACACAAGCTTTGACCCATTGCTCCGGTGACACTGGAACCTTCATATTCGGGGTTGTTTGGGATTTTAGGAATTTTTAGATAACGCAATGTAAATTTTAAACATCTGACTGCCATTCTCATTTCTCACCCATAGAGGGAGCCGGCATACAGGATGAGAACTCAGCGGAGGCAGCCGTAAGTTTGTCTATTTTATTAGTTTTATACGGAAAAATAAGAATTATATTTTATTTCCATATGTAGTGCCAATAAAAATGCCCCCCACAGTCTCACATTATTATTTTACATTTATATAGCGCTGATATATACCAGAACCAGCCATATCAATCTCTGTACCAGAAAAGCTGACAATCTATTATTAATATACATTTATATAGCTCTGACATATACTGCAGTGCTGTACAGAGAACACTGAGCCAGTCCCATCAGTCTCTGTACAGAGGAGCTGTCACTCTAATGTCCCCCCACAGTCACACACTAATTTTATACATTTATATGGCTCTGACATATACCATAGTGCTGTACAGAGAACACTGAGCCAGTCCCATCAGTCTCTGTACAGAGGAGCTGACACTCTAATGTCCCCCCACAGTCACACACTATTATAATACATTTATATAGCTCTGACATATACCACAGCTGAACCAGAACCAGGTCTCGGTACCAGAAGAGCTGACATTCTATTAATATTTTATATTTATATATCTCTGACAATTGATTTGTTTAGTTCTCTTTGTTGTGCCTTGGTTGTATATTATTATTATGGCTGTATATTATATAAATATATATATATTATATATGTATATGTTGTATATTGGGCTCAGTGTATATGGCTGTATATTAATGCTGTGTCAGTACGTTGGGTATGTTGGCACCCCCTCCTGGCACTCCATTGTCACATGACGTACATCTGGTAAGTCCGATAGCCCTCCTGGTGCGCACCTGTCTTGCATACGGCTAGCGCTCCCTATGGCTGTAATTAGTAGCAGGACGAAGAATAACCTAACAATACAAATATTTCGATTATGGGAAACATAAAAGAACTAAAAGGGATGAGTCTGCTTGGCAGCCGATTGGTGCAGAGAAGAGCGTCTCCCAGCTGCTAGCAATATAATCTTGGACGGGGAGAGACGAGCGGCCGCGGAGAATGCCCCATCCTGACTGATCTTGTGATGGATGGAGCCAGCGGTGGGAATGAGACCAAAACAGCTTTTTCTCTCTTTACAACCTTCAGACAGCAATGAGAAAAAGCCAACTACAAAGTGACCATGTGTGACCTCCGAGGGAGGAGATCTGCCTATGGGCACCGCCGCAGGCCGGCCGGCATCTTATACATACAGCTACATATGGAGAACCAGCTGGGTCACACACACAAGCCAATCACAGCCCTCCTTTTATTTTGTACATTGCAGCAAAAGTATAAAAGGCAAAACGTGATTGGTGGCTTCACAGGGAGCTCTTCGGGACCACAACTACCAACTTCCCATGTTACTGGTAATGGTAAAGTTTTGTCCTTTCTCTGTAATCTTTTCACCAGCAATACCCACCAACATTCATCCAGCTCCCACAACACATTTATGAAGTGTCTGTATTTACCATTAATCACCTGATGGGGCAGCGTAAGTAACCTCAAACTGGCATTTATTTGCCAATGGTTCCCTCTAGTGTTCATTTAGGATTTTAAAAAAAATTAGAATATTCTAATTTTATTTAATTAAATATGATCTGTAGAGAGATGAAAGGCATGCCCTCATTTATGTGCAGTTGTATAATGGAGCAGAAGCTTGGGGGTGATGTGAACATTCATTCATGGGATTAGCCCCTAAATAATGTGCAGCTCTGCGCAATATGTTGTCGCTATATAAATACAGTTTATTAATCTTAATAATAATAAGAGGTTAGCTGGCTGCTGCCTATCAATACAGAGACCTCACAGGTGCTCTGTATGGATGGGGATACCTCAATGGCTCCTTTTAGCAGCCATTGAAGAAAAGAAATGGTGGAACCCCCAACCCTGTAACAGTGTGTTTTGTGAGTTCCCTGTGTGTCACTGCCCTGCCTCTTACCTGCTCCCTGTGTCACTACTAACATCTTTACAATGGTGTCACCCATTCTGAACTCTTTTACCCATAGGACCCTGAGCTGAGTGAGCTCTTCCCTAAGCCTGATGTGAACTTTCATCTGGTCTGCAGCATTTCAGCTCTCAGACAGATGCACACTGACGGCACTGATGATTTCAGTATGTGGAATTCTGGACATTTCCGAGTAATTTGTTATTGCCCATTTATTAAACTCCAACTGTTAACCCCTTCTATCCACCATCACCTTGGTGTTGGTTGTGAGATTGGGTAACTTGGGAAGATCCTCCAAGGATTCCTTACACTTCCAGGCTGCTTCCATTCTTCCAGCAGGACAGCTCAGTGCCATTGGGATTCATAATGACTAAGCATCACATATTTCATCCACCACAGACTGTGCAAACCTAAAAAGGAAGTGTGATCACATGGGGACACATCAAAGATGGGGACACGGCTGGGGGGGCACTGGAGACAGTGGACAGAAAAGGGAGAACCGGCATTTCCTGCAAATGGAAACTAGAATAGATCTTTAGCTGCAAAATTCCTCCTCTGCGGTGACAACACAGGAAGTGACACAGCTCAGATAATAGATTAATGATAGGTAGGTGTCTGGCGGTAAGTTGTTTGTTGTGCGGGGTCACAGGGTGTAACATCCGGCTGGGTTCTTGTTTTGCTGCCGTTATTTTCAGACGTATTGTACACACTGTGACCCCTCTGCAGGGTCGGTGGAGTATTTGGCGGCGCTGCGCTTGTCCTCAGTAAATACGGCTCCACTCACTATTAGTAATTACAAGTGACTGCGGACATCAAAGCCTCGCATGCCTCAGCCATGAAGTCACCAGATGAGAACATCAATCAGCGCGGCGCTGTCAGGAGACGCTTCCCGTACAGCGCTCATTATTCTGACGTGTTCTTGGCCGGCCATCCCATCGCTGCGTCCAGGAACTGCTTCCATTGATTGTCTCTCCTGTTACCTGTACTGGTTTGGATGGACGCTCGGAGCAGCCAACATGCCGCTTTGATTTACCCCTCCCCCCATGGGGATCAATCACTCGGCCCGTCTGCAACAAATCCCACCGGAAAACGCTAAATAGAATTCCCGGAGAAGAATCCCTGAATAATGGGAATCTGCAGAATGATTGTATCAGATATAATTGTAACATTTATGTGAGGGGGGGTCACAAATCTTTTATTGCATGATCGGTGCAGCGTGTGTATATTGTGTGTATTTATTTCACCAGTTCCCCATTCCTCATTATTTAGTACCATGTCCTTACAATGAAGTGTTGTCACCCTCTTGCAGGAACACACAGGAAGTCAGACCCCACAGAACGACCTCACCGACATTCAGAGGACTCGGAGGAGATGTCTCAGTGACTGGTGCTACTCCGAGCACTTTCACCCCACGCTCCTCATGCAGGTAAATCACCTGGGGAGAGCAGCCGTGTTATGAGGAGTGAAATGAAAATGCCACTTCCTGGGAGAATCTTTCTTTAAGATGAATCTACTTATATCTTGTCTTCTATGGTCACACCTCATCAACATACTAATGTAATTTACATATAAAACAATTCCATTTTCGTTGCATACCTTATTTTATGTCTAGTGATGTCATCATGGTATGTTCAGTGAATCTGAGGTACTCCTGAGTGGTTGTCTTTAGTGAATCTAAGGTTCCACTAAAAGGGGTATTCTCTGTGAATCTGAGGTTTTCCCTGGTGGGTGTCTTTGGTGAATCTAAGGTTCTCCAGCATGGGTGTCCTTGGTGGATCTGAAATTTTCTGGGAGTGGGTGGGCATCCTGCTTGAATCTGTAGTTCTTTTACATGGGTTCTCCTGGAAGGTTGTCCTTGGTGAAATTGAGGTTCTCCTGGGTGGATGTCCTCTCTGAATCTGAAGTTCTCCTAGGCAGGTATCTTCAGTGAATATGAGGTTCTTCAGCATGGGTGTCCCCAATCAATGTGAGGTCCTCCTGGATGGGTGTCTTTGGTTAATATGAGGTTATCCTGGGTGGGTGTCCTCAGTGAATTTGACATTGTCCTGGTTTAGCATCCTTGGCGAATCTGAGGTTTTCCTGGGTGGGTATCTATGGTAATTCTAAGGTTCATCTTCATGCAAATCCTCTGTGAATGTAAAGTTCTCCTGGATAAGTGTCCTCAGGATATCTGAGCATTTCCTGAATGGGTGTCTTCTGTGAATCTGGGGTTATCCTGGGTGCATGTCCACAGCAAATCTGAATTTCTCCTGGGTGGCTGTCCATGAATCTGAAATTCTGCTGGGTGGGTGCCTTTAGTGAATCTGAGGTTCTCTTGCATGAGTGTCTACTATGAGTGTAAAGTTCTCCTGGATGAGTGTGCTCAGTGAATGTAAAGTTCTCCTGGAT
>NC_092858.1:176594829-176629049 GCF_032062135.1 Pyxicephalus adspersus
CAGTGAATCTGAAGTTCTCCTGGATGAGTGTGCTCAGTGAATCTGAAGTTCTCCTGGATGAGTGTGCTCAGTGAATCTGAGGTTCTCCTGGATGAGTGTGGTCAGTGAGCGTGAAGTTCTCGTGGATGAGTGTCCTCTGTGAATCTCTGGTTCCCCTGGGTGGGTGTCCTCTATAAATCACAGGATCTCCTGAGTGGGTATCTGATTCTGGCATATACATTAATAATTCCTTTTTGTCCTGATTTGATGCAGTAACTTCCTCCATGTCTCTTCTACCTCTCTGCAGGTCTTGCAGGAAGCCGCCGAATCTTACAAATGTATAGACTCCTATTACCATACCCAGGACAACTCCCTGCTCCTCATTCTCCATAACCCCATGAACCGGTACCGCCAAAGCCAGGAGTCCTGGGACATGGCTCTCCATTCCAATATCAGCTTCAGGTATGCTCCCATATTGGCCTCTTCCCTCTCCATCACTTGATGGGGCAGCTGTATGTTCCAGGTTGCTGTAAAAGTTGCAGCAGTATCAGCATCACACATAAGCCGTGAGTGCCCCTGGTGGCGGGGATGTTGCAGTCTTGGCGATGCCATATCGGCACTATAAGCCTGATTTATTAAAGCGTCCAAGGCAGTGAAGCTGGGTGACCCAGCAAACCTGCAGAGTCATTTGCTATTTGTTAGCAAATGTTCTGAATCCTGGACCAGATCCATTACAGATTTGCTCCATCACCCAGCTTCACTAAAGAAATGGTATGTTTTCCAGCTTTGGAGAGCTTTAATAAATCAGGCCCTATGGGTTTCGGACCCCATTGCATGAGAGGACTATAGACGCCACTTTTGTCTATATTGGTTAATAAGGCTTAGTACTTTGCTGGGTGTGGTATTTTGGGTCTACCCTGATGATTACCAGGAAGATGATTGGTGGAAGGTTTCTTCTGCCCCCGTCTTTTCTTTTCAGGAGCCAATTACCATCCCAGGTTCTACACATTCCAGTGATGGCTGGTGGTACCCTGATGGTGACTACAGTGAACCATACCAAGTGCTCCATCAGAATCTCATGTGACAGGGTAACAACACAGGAGCACAGATGAGGCAGAAATAGAACCTTGGCTGCATTGCGTATAACCAGGAGCTATTGAAGTTGCTGATTCTGAGACTGCGGGTGCTGCCGTATGTCAGGCACTGAGCTATAAATCCCTTGAATCTGCTGCAGCAATGACTGCTTACTGATTACAATTCATATTTTTGGATTCACAATTTCCACTATGCCTTTATATGTTTGCACCAGTCATCATTTATTGCCTCCACCATCTACACCAGATGAATGTAAAATGACCGCTCTGATTTTCCCTTCTTCAGGAACTACCTGGAGTTGGTGGCAGATTCCATCTCACATTGGGTGCAGGAGGAGGAGGAGAAGTATCAGGAGAAGCTGGAGAAGGAGATGGAGGCTGCAAAACAGGCCCAGGCCATGCAGGACAGAGGGGTCACCTCCAGGGACATCTCACCCAGCAAGAAGAAAGCCAAAAAATCCTCCTCACCAAAAAAATCTAAAAGTGAGTAAAGATGTGTGATGTAAGCTTGGGATTCCTTCCTGCACTTATACAATACAGTGTCACATGCACATTTTACTGTTTTACCGCTTCAAAATCATTGAAAGAAAAGAACGACACCTATTGATCTGCTAAAAAACCAGAGAGTTCTAAAATTCCTGTTTAGGCTGACAACACAGTGACTGAAATCTCGAACAATGTTATCAGCCCCGCCTGCTGGACTACAGAATTTCTCCTATCCTGACCTCTCATTGTCCCCATGCATATATTTATTTCCCAGCACAATTATGCTGCTGCATTGGCCAGCCCACACTCAGGGAAATGTAGTTCTGGGGGCATGTCTGCATATTTAGAAACTGAGCTCCTAGCAGCTATCACTGCAAGAATTTTACAAGCCTGGTGATATCATTGCGAGGAGTAGAGGATTTTATTCACTACAGGAATGGAGTTGGAGTATCTGCAGGGGAAGAGGGGGTTTGGGGTAAATTTGTGTCAGCCTGAATCCATGGCACATTTCATGATGAATCCATGGAGTTATGGGGTGTACTCTAAATATTGACCCTTTGTCTGTTACAATAGTGAGGTAAGAAGCAGATGAATGAAATAAAGTGACCACACGACAGACAGAATTGATTCATCTCAATGTGTATGATACAAAATTCAGTGCAGGGATTCCTTTTATACGGCACATACCTGGCAAGGGCGACTTTGTGCCCACTGGCCCACTGGACTTTGTTGTCACAGATCCTATTTGATTCCTCTCTGATTTGAATTCCTCTCCAAGTTTCAGATCTTTATGTTTTGTTTTCAGGTCCCAAAGGCAGCAGATCGAGAGGCGGAAGTCGGGATGAAGGAACCCCAACTGCAGATCCAGCTGAGAACCCTTTCATTCGGGAGGACTCCCTCAAAGTAAGTAAAATCGGACCCTTGCATTACTCTCTTTATTTACTCAGTGCTCTCTATAATTTTTTGAAATGTCAGATAAATAAAAACACAAGTCTCAGTGTGCAGAGTCGCTTTACTGCTACAGGAAATCTAATTTTAAGATGATATTTGTTAAGAATGGTGTGGAGTTTCCCTTTTCAGCTTTTGGGATTATCATGTGATTAGGGTAAAGACCCAACACCCCCCCCCCCCCCTAATCCTTAGCTCTCATTTAGAAAGTTTGCATCACATGCATTGGCATGAATATCATTGTTTACATGAAATGCATTGGCATGAACATGAAAAGGTAAGTATCCTTTGGTTGTTTTTTTCTCAGCCTTTTGCGGTTCTTTTTCTGGAGCTGCCTCGACTCTCTGGAATGGTCTCCCCGTCCTATTCGGCTTGCTCCTAATTTCTGCTTATTTAAAAGAGTTCCTAAAACCCAACACTTCACCCTCACCTACCCGTCTTCTGTCTCCTAAACCCTCACTACTCCCCCACCATTCCATTTCCCCTCCTATTGTGTGATACTTCCCCCACCTCCTCCTATGTCACTGTCGGTATCTGTCTGCTATTTGCAACCTTTATTTATTTTTCAGCACTGTAATATGTTGGTGCTATATACAGTAAATCCTTTTTAACCTCCTAGCCATTAAGCCCGACCTTCGTACGGGCAAAAAAAAATGGCTAGGATGGTTAACCCCGTGTTTTTTCCCATCCTTACTTACCTGGTCCCGCTGTGCTCATCCAGCGTCGTGTTCGTGTTCCAGCAAATTTCATGAAAAACAGTGGATCACTTTTGGTACAGAAATCTAGACCTCAGTGTAACGCTCAGGTGGTTAATGATAATAATAATATTAGATAAACCCTTACATATCTTGTTCCCCAGGCCTGGAAGATTGAGCAAGATCGCCTAATGGAAGAAGAACGTCTGAAACAAGAGAAGAAAAACGCAAAAGGCGGTAAATCGAGTGCTAAGAAGAAAGCGGTGAGCAGAGAGCGCTCCAACTCCCGTGAGAGTAAGAGGTCTCCCAGCAGCACCAAGAAAGGCGCCAAAGAAAAGAACGAAAAAGAGGAGGCGGAGCCTCCAGGGCCCGGGCCGAACCCCACCGATGCTGCACCAGCTCCTCCTGAGAAGCATTTTGAGGTATGTGCTATGGTAGAGATCAGATTGACTGGGATACATCAGAAAATGTGCATTGCAGAGTATGTGTTATTTTACCCAGATATACACTTTAATTAGGGTTAAATAAAGAGTTTTTCACTAGGCAGATTTCCTGCAGCTTCCCTCATGATCAGATCACAGAAGGAGTCTGAGCTTTGCTTCTGTAATAATGTTTTTCAAAGTTACAATAAATGATCACTATGATTGGCTGCTACAGAGATCAATCAAACTGCAGCATTTCTAATTGGCTCCTGCCCACACATCAGGACTACAGATTTCAAATTGGTATCAGGTGCTGGGGGATGCAAGGGGTGCACACAGAGGGAAGATGATTGGACATCATCAATCATTGGATGTTTATAAGTATCCTTAGTGCAGCTAAGGCCTGGGACTTTATATGATTGGATACATTTATTCTAAGATATCATTTTACTTTGTATTTCATTTGTCACAATTCTATTTACTTATTCTATTCAACTCGTTGTATAATGCTGACAGCTATGAAAATACTCAAAATTTGTACTTTTAATGTTTTAGTTCATTGGCTACGACATGGGAGATAATCTGATCCAGGTCTCCGGGGGCTGCCGATGTCTTTACCCCACAGACGGGGGGCAGATCCAGGTGGAACACACCAACTTTGAGAAAGGTGAGAAGACACGAGTGTCCCCATCAGTACGTGGAAGCTGCAGTGAATTATATTCGTCATATTCTTTATAAATATGTAACACTGCACCTATGCAGACTTGCAATATAACTTTAGATTTACAGAGATGCCGGAGGGGGTGTTGGGGGGACTGTTTGGAGAAAACTTATTCTGCTCACACTTTTTGTTCCAGAGCTTTCAAGGGGGAGGGGGCAAGTTAATATTGGCATGTGACAGGTTCTCTTTTAGATGGCCCTATCAGCACCATTACAAGTCTTTATAAATAAATCCCTGACACATCACAATATACAGTGCTAGCATCATTCATCGAAAATGTTTCATATGGCTTAGGTGAGATCACACATAAAAGAGAGATGACCATCCCAAACGCATATCCTCATGTGTAAATTGTATGTATTACCCATGTGAAATGTCCTAAAGTTCTCTTAGCCTATAAAGGATGATATAAAAAATGTTAAACTTAGGACATTACACGGGTAAATTTTATACATGAGACTTTAAGCTGTCTTTAATCTCTAGTCGGTGACTTTGCCTAGGCTGAAATCACATGATGGGACAACACAGTGACTCAGTGGTTAGCACTCCGGCCTTTGCAGCGCTGGGTCCAAGGTTCAAATCTCGTCCAGGACTCTATCTGCATGGAGTTTTCAGGTTCTCCCCGTGTTTGTGTGGGTTTCCTCCCACATTCCAAAAACATGCAGTTAGTTTATTTGGCTTCCCCCCAAAATTACTTCTAATGACATATGACTATGGTAGGGACATTAGATTGTGAGCTCCTTTGGGGGACAGCTAGTGACTTTGACAGCTACTGGACTTTGAATAATAGGTACGATCAGTGATTTGACTGTAACAGTGTAACTTTGTAGCTGGTCACAAGGTGAGAAGCTGCAGCATTAACTGATCAGGGTAGGTGGAGGAAGTGTAGATCCACAGAATAGATGCGACAGGGAGATTCTTTACTTGCAGGTCCTCAGGAACAGTTTTATCTCCAGCACAACACCACCAAACCCAAATTTACAACTCCTTTAACTTCCCCTGCATCTAACTTTTGCACCCCGAAACCCTTGTACCTAAAACCCCATCCACATTTTAGTAGATGATGAAGAGGGCATAACAACATGGTTGTATGGATTGTAGTGGCCCCCAAGGAGCAGATGCTTCTTGTAGCCTCTACCTCGTTCCCTCCTTCCCTCGACATCCATTACACTGTCTCTTTGTTGAGCACTATGGGTCCTATTTATTAATGCTGTCTGATCCTGAAAAACAAAGACTATTACGGGTGTATCTGAGTGATCCAGCAAACTTGACCTGGATCTGGTCCAGGACAGTAAACATTTTTCAAACAATAGCAAATAATTTGTACGAAATCAATTCCAGGTTTGTTGGATCACCCAGGTTCACCAATGGTTGTCTATGTACACTAGTCTTAAAGAGCTTTAATAAATCGGGCCCAATGTGTATGATTTCTTTGGTTGTTGGAGGGTGCACCTTTAGGGTTATACTCTGACATTTCTGACTTTTGTTTTGTCCTACAAGCCTCCACGTTTGTGAAAATAAAATTACTGAAAGATGGACACAAGTTTCTGGTTCACATTATAAACCCAAAGAAAACGACCCCCAATAAGCAAGATGGCGCCATCCAGTCCGAGCTGAGCGGTGAGTAAAGTGCAGATGTATCTTCCGCTGTAGGTCATGTGACTGAGAACTGCCATTGGCTCAGTCTGTACTTACCATCAATGTGACTTTCCTTCTGTACAGGCAAAGCCGCCACCAAGGGAAGAAGCCTCAGTGAATTTGGGTCGTTCTCTGCCACTCTGCAGAGCGGGATACAGTTGTCTCTGAGCCATTATGGGGCCTCTGGCAGAGGATCAGGTGAGGTTCATGTTTTGTGATTTCATATTGTAATAATTCTATTATCGGTTGTTACATCTGCATGGTGGCCACTATGTATGGAATTGTCATCTGATCCCCCAAATGTCTTCTTATTGCTTTCTTTTTAGAGGAGAAGGATCCCGAGCTGGAGGCCATGCTGACCTTCCCATCTGTTCACACTCCCAGCATCATCCCCTCTCCACCTGCACAGCCTCCCCCTGTCCCTTCCGGCAAGGGAAGAAAATCTCCTCGTGGTAAATCACCGAGAGCTGTCCGAGTGAAGACGCCACAGGCCCTGGCTGCTGAGGAGACACCGCAAACACCAGAGGTTCCCGTAAGTGAGGGCATTACTACATTGGCTTTCATTGATCACATGGTGTTACCACTATTTCAACCTCTTGCTGTATTGGCTCTTAGAGATCATATGACATCAACACAATACAAACTCCACCTACATTGGCTTTCAGTGATCACATGGTGTTACCACTACTTCAACCTTTTGCAGTATTGGTTCCAAGAGATCACCTGATGTCAGTATTTGCTCCAAGAGATCACCCGACATCACCACAATATGAACTGCCCCTACATGGGCTTTCAATGACCTCTCTGTGTTACCACTACTTCATCCTCTGGCTGTATTGGCTATTAGAGATCATATGACATCACCACAATATAAACTCTCACTACATTGGCTTTTAATGGCCACATGGTGTTATCACTAATTCAACCTCTCACTTTATTGGCTCTAAGAGATCACATGACATCACAATACAAACTTCCCCTACATTAGATTTCATTGATCATATGGTCTTACCATTTCTTCAATCACTTTCTATATTGCTTCTAAGAGATCACATGACATCACCACACTTGATGTTCTGTTACTGTATTGGTTCTAAATGATGACATTTATTTATTCATATCCAATTAAATATGTAATAAATGTATAATTACATTTGTATAGGTGGAACCTGTTATGCCTCCTGTGACTCTGCCTCCCAAACCTGCACCTGTTGGCCCCGCCTTCCAGAGCCTGAATGTCTCCTACCCCAATGGTCTGTTCATGACATTCCAGAGAGATGATGCAGAAGGTCAGTTATGTGTTATTTTGTGAGATTCTATATTATATATTCCTGTAATCATTTCATCAATTCATAGAGCCCGTAGTGTTACTGCACCAGGGAAATGATTGGGTTCCTGCTTTGCTGCCTGACCTGGATTTGGGGTGGGGGAATTGTAGTTCTACCGGTACTAATAAAACTTTCCCCCAGGTGTGACGGACAGAGACGTGACAACTCAACGACTACTTGTCAAGTTAACTTATCCCATAAGGGTGAAGAATGCCCAGCTGTACAAAGGGAGCAAAACCCCTGCAACCAATGAGAAGAACCGAGTCATTACACCAGAGGGCTCAGTGGTGAAATGTATGTTAGACGGCTCCACAGAGGTAATAAAGAGGCCCTGTCACCAGACTCTAAATAATATTTACCTGTAAATTCCTCCCTGGTCTAGACATCCAAAAGCCCTGAGACTGCTGCTGGGTGCTGCCATATTGGATGTCAGTATCCTCAGCAGACTCAGAGCTGTCACAGGTATTAGTATTTCCCTGATCACGAGGTGTTCCCATGTTAGAGGCATTCTGGTGCTATTTTAACATTTGTTATCCCTGAATGTTGATGAATCCGTCAAACACATCCATAGCATTCTCTGATCATGTCCGTTCCAGGTTCTGCTTCCTGATGGATCTGTAAGCAGAAGTCCAGATTCTGGTCCCGTCAGTGCTCAATGTCATGATGCACCACCTCCTGGAGAGGAGCATGACAACCTCGCTGCTGAATCACAGTCAGCACCATCTTCTGCTGGATCTACACCGGAGGCCAAGGACCAGAAATCAGAATCTGTCCCCGAGCACAAGAGAGGTGAGTGGATTATTCCTCCAGTATTAATGAGTGCTGGGGGAGTTCATTAAGGAGGGACAATTATTTTGAAGCAATTTTCAGCCAGTTCACATATTAAAGTGAACCCGTCATTAACTTTATAAGTATTTACTGTATGTCGAAAAATACAGCAACAGGATTTTTACAAAGCTCCACCTTTCATCATTGAAAAGCCACCCTTGATTCTATATCAATATTGGAGTAAGCCACATGCAATATTTTGAGTGTATTAAGTATTAATACACATTCATCCTCTACACAGAGATTGTATTAATCTTCTCGCTCATTGTTTTTGCAGGGAAAGGTGGCCAAAAACTGGTGCCACCGACAGCCAAGCAAGAGTCAGTGGAGGCTCCTCCCCCAGAACCGCTGCCACCCACGCCTCCTGCCATAGTGGTACAGCCCAGTACCTGGATCACCACCACCCCATCCGGGGAACAGATAGGAACCCGGGGCTCCGAGAGGCTGGAGATAAAACCTCTGCAGACCTTCAGGGCTACGGATCCCGGCAATGGGACGGTAAGTCACTTCCCTGACTCTGCACAGAGCCTATATGGGGTGAAATGTATGATGGAGCAGAATGCTGGATGTGTCATCCGTGTTACAGGTGGTGACTACACGGGAAGATGGGGTGGTGACAGCAGTGAGCACAGACGGAACAACCATTGTAGAGCATGCAGATGGGACAAGAATCACCACCTTCTACCAGAACGTGGAGGTCCCCCTCCCTGGAGACCACGAGGAGACCGGTAATTAGTCCCGGGAAGCTGGACATGTGCTGGCCCATACACGCTCAGAGAACGGATCAATTCACAAAGATTATCCCACGAGGATTACAAAGTTTATTCTCAGTCATGTGACTTTTATTTTTAAATCTCATTGGTTGAAAATAACTATTACTTTATGAATAGGCTGGTGAATTGAGTTTCACCTATTGCATGGTGTGTAGATATTGGATGGAGCAGAGTTAGAGTAACCTAGAAACGTTTTAGAACAATGAAAATGAAATATGAAAATAATATTTTTTATGACCATCATCCAGATTTTCTGTTCCCTATTTCAAAGAGTGTATTGTGGTTACGGAATTACACTCTTTGACCCCTGTATACCACTCAACTGGACCAGCCCTTTTTTTACATTCCTCTGGGGTATAAAGGTATTATAGGGGGAATGAAGGTGGGGGGGGCTCTGCTGGGGGCATCTCTGGCTCTAGATAAAATTTTATCAGCCCCCCCCCCCCTATGGTTCCCCCTCTTTACCCCCAGTCTGCCTGATCCTGCAGAAAAATATTCCATTCTGTAATATATAATAACTGCACCATAAATATTCCTCTGACACGGCCATTCATCATAAAATTGGGAAGTCTTCAGAGAGGTGAAATATATCGCAGACTTGGCGGGGATCCCATCGTTATACACAACATGAGTATTTACTGTGAGCAGGGGCCCAACTGGCAGATGCAGCACCATGACGGTACAGGCCAGAGATGAACGGCATGTAAGGTCACCGGCCCTTCCCGCGTGTTTGTGGCAGCTTAGGGTGCGGAACAATCCCCCCACATTCCTAAAGTGTGCATTGTGGTTGGTGCACCAAGGCCTCAAAAATAAAATGAAATGATATGCACAGAACTTGTCCAGAGTGCCAAAGTGACCTAAAAGTATAACTTCAGCGTAAACCTCACTAGACCCAAAACATTCCTTAGTGCAGATATGAGATAAAAAAGTGGTGTCTGCTAGTACCCATGTTAGTCTCCAAATGATCCCTGCGTCTCCGAGACACCCCTCTGAACCCAGGAATAAACATTGCTAACTTTTGCTTTAATTAAGATGAAATCTCCACTCCCCCCACCCCCTTTTGGCACTTGGTACAGCCCATTGGCATTTACCAGTCAAATGCCAGGACTTCTGTGGGGAGTGCAAATTTTAAATAAGTGTGGGGCTTAGTTTCTGGAAGAGGGTGGGGCATAACTTTGGGCAGAAGTCATAGCCCTCTGTACAGTTCCCATGAGGACACAAAGATAAGCTGAAGCCTAAGAATTTATTATAAATTGTGACATCTTTCTGGTGTCACGGTGCTCCAAGCTGTCAAATACCCTCTCAACTCCTGACCTACTGTTTCTCCTTCCTCAGGGGAGGTACCCCAGAGCATTACCAAGAGAGTAAAGTTCATTCGGGTGGAAAAAACAGAATTTGTAACCGTCATTCTGAACTGCGAAGAACACACCTGCTACGCTGTGTCCGGTGACGGCACAGAAATCCTGGCAAAGGATCAGGCAGAATATCAGGTGAATAAATAATTTCTCTCAAATGATAATCCCAAATTTTTCTCAATGTTATTTTGAATAATTCTACTCTCAAATGAAAATCTGCTCCAAAAATTCTCTCCATAAGTAGGAAATCTGACAGAAATGTATTTAGGTCAACCATCACCTTTATAAACAGCCCGCCCCCGAGGAGCGATCACGTGTAACTTCAGTCCTTCATTCTCAGTTTCTGCAACCCATGCAGTTATTAGTGAATGTTTAAAGGAAAACTCTGACCAAAAACAAGATAAGGATTAAAATCACAATAGAGATAAAATATTAAATCCAGTTGAAAGTTCATCCAAAGATTTCCCTGCAGTACCCTTATCTGCCCCTAGGTGCCCTCTGTTCCATGGGAGCATCTATGTCCTCTAAGCACAGGTTATGACTGGCTTGTGTGTATTTTGGGCCCATTGTAGTTACATTATAGATAAATCACTGTGGCTACAATAAGCCCTTCAGGTAATTTACAAAACTTCTTATCTCTCATTGTTAGAAAAGTTATCCTAATACTCAGAAATTATAATACAGCAATCTAGAAATTGAATATATAGGTGTTCTCTCTGTGTTAATCAGGTGTTTCCACCCAACTCCGGCTGCCTGTCTATAAACCGTGAGGGCTGTGCTGTGTACTCCCCGAGGGCGGGTTCATCGTCTGAGGTTCCTCTCAAAGCTGAAGCTCTGCCCCCGGCCAGTTACATCCTCACCCACACACAGGACGTAATCTGCGAGGTGATGGACCCAGAGGGGAACCTATTCCAGGTAACACCAGCTGTATGACTGCTGTGATATGATGCATGTGTGTGATATTCATTGTTCAGGAACTCCAGAGAAATATTCAAATTTTATTATTGAATGCAATAATTAAACACACAGAACACTAGATAAGAATTATTTCACCTGCCAGATGATATGTACCTGTGCAGCCAGTCTTGTCATCCTGACACCCTTGGTAGATAGCACAGCCATCCCCCTGACCTCCTCTGCAGTAGAAGCATACCTTGGTCAGGACCACACCCCCACCATTTTGATTGGACGGTGAAGCAGCTGACCTGTATCTGTGGGCAGTAGGTTAGTAAAAGGTAAGATTGGGTAAAACATGTCATGAAATGAATCTTTGCTGTAGGTAATGGTGGATGGCAGTACGTCAGTGGTTATTGCTGGCGGGGACGCCGGAGAAGAGGAGGACTCCCAGAAGAATGATAACCCACCCCCCACTTCCTTACAAAGTCCACCGGAGATTTACGACTTTCACGCACCCAGGTATGGTGAATAGTTCTGCACCTTCCTTCATTGTAATGGCATCATTTCTTTCTGACCCTACTGGTCACTAATGGCATTGCACTTTACCTCTCCATGCAGGTTCTTCATTATCAATGCGGATGGCTCAGGCAGCGAACTTCTCCGCATTCGGGAAGTGGAAGATTATCTGGCCTCCTGTTATTGTGACCCAGCAACAGCTGTCCTGCGGGAGCCAACCCAGGAGGTGCCAGGTGGGTGGGGCCATACAAAATACGCGATATGTAAATCACTGGTAGCGGGGCATTTGTAAAGCCAACCTTAGAACTGGACCATGTAGTAATGGAAGAAGTAGGCTTGGGTGGAATGATAGCCAGGTGAATTATGGGAAGAGGGCAGGGTGCATTATGGGAGGAAGGCAGGCTGTAGGAGGCAGCAGGGTGCATCATGGGAGGAAGGCAGGCTGGGGGAGGCAGCAGGGTGCATTATGAGAGGAAAGCAGGTTGGAGGAGGCAGCAGGGTGCATAAAGGGGGGAAGGAAGGCTGGTGGAGGCAGCAAGGTGCATTATGGGGGGAAGGCAGGCTGGAGGAGGCAGCAGGGTGCATTATGGGAAGAAGGAAGACCAGTGGAGGCAGCAAGGCGCATTGTGGGATGAAGGCCAGGCTCAGGTCAGTGTCTGCTTACATACCGGTTGGGTTTGGAATATCTCCTGGCTCTGGATTTTGAATTTCTAACGTAACAAGCATCATGCTTCTCAGGTGTTCAGACCATCACAGTCCTGCAGCCATTCTCTCAAACCTCCCCCTGGATAATGAAGAAAGAGTTAAACAACATGGTGCCCCCCAATCTCCTCTCCAGAAAGTGGGACACCTTCCCCTCCTCTGAGGTAAGTGCATCTGGAGATAATTATTTTATGAGGATTAGCTATGGACCCCAATCACTGACTTCTGTCTGTTCTCAGCGGAAGACTCCTGGACCTGCACTCGGGATTGGCGTATGGAAAGGTCTCCGCATTGGTGACAGAGAGGTGAGGAGAGTCCCGCCTCCAATACTCAAGTGTCCCGAAGTTCTGAGAATGCGTCAGCTCTGCCAGTATGAACCCATCAACACAGAAGTTCGGGAAAAGCTGGAGCTGTCACTGAAGGTAATTCATGTCAGGAAGAGTCACCCCTGATCTTGTTATCTGTGTCTTACTGAATGTGGGGTGCAGGCCAGAAACTGAAGTGGGGGAACCCACGTGTTTGATACTGTGGAGGAGTCTCTGCCTAGGACTGTGCAGTGACATCCAGGACTGATACAGCCAGTCTCAGGATGGGCAATGCCCTGTAATGGCACCTCTGAAGCAGTTGGCTGGAACTGTCTACCCTACAGTCTTTGCCAGTCACACTGAGATGGCAGAACTTTCACATGGACAATACTCTGATCTGTTCTGTCTCCAGAGGTACATCGATAAAGTTCTGAAGAAGGAAGAAGAGTTACAAGAATTAAACATTAAGGAGCCCAGGACAGAAGAGGAGAAAGGCAACGCCACTGATTTACTCAAGCTGGTCCTGGTAAGAGGTGGAGACAGGCGATGGGTACGAGGGGTCAGAGAATGGGATCTGGTACAAGGCTAGGATTGGGTGATGGTTGGAGAAAGGTGATGGGAACTGGGGATGGAGAAGGAATTCATATAGAAAGAGATGGACCTGGTACCAGGGACGGTTTGGGTGATGGGTAGAAAGAGGTGATGAGCCTGAGGATAGAGAAGTCACGTATGAGGAAAGGGCTGGACCTGGTACCAGGCTAGGATTGGGTGATGGGTAGAAAGAGGTGATGAGCCTGAGGATAGAGAAGTCATGTATGAGGAAAGGGCTGGACCTGGTACCAGGCTAGGATTGGGTGATGGTTGGAGATGGGCACTGGGGTAGAGAAGGGAGTGTATGAGAAAAAAACCTGGACCTGGTACCAGACTAGGATGGGCATAGGGCGGAGAGAAGCTATGAGCACTGGAACTGGAAAAGGGAAGTGTGATGGAAAACCTGGACCTGGTACCAGGCTAGGACTGCATGTTGGGCAAAGAGAGGTGATGGGCACTGGTGGTGGAGTTATATAAAGGGGGATGAGGAAAATAAGAAGGAATGGGAGGAATAAGGATTGAGAGGAATAAAATGACTTTGTGCCGGTCTTGGTGCTGGGATTAGGTAAGTATTAGAGAGAGGCGATGGACACTGAAATGGAACAAGGTTGTCCTAAAGCCTGACCTAGACACCGGCTTCCCATATGATCAGTGCAGCTGTAGTTGGGTAAAGGACTCTGCGGTTGGTCAGAGACGTTGAGGGAAGGATCTGATAGGGGATACAAGTCCTTTAGAGGGGACATCAGTGGATTGAAATGCGGTCAATCTTTTTCACTAGATGACCTTTAATGTTTTTCTTTATCATCTATCTGACAGACGCTGACCGAGTTCCGGGAATCCCCAGCAACTCCCAGCCTTGAGCAAATTCATGGTGAGATACTAATTGATTATGTTTAATATTAATAGAAACATAATTGTGGATTTTTGGGTCCCTCTCCACTTCCTTCAATAAATGCTGACCTAGTATTAGAGGCTGTAAGGCTTCCAAGTCACTGCTGAGGAGCAGAGTTATCTGAGCTGCAAATTCAATGATAGGAGGAGCTGCAGGGGGAGCTGAGCTGCTGAGCTACTGCTGAGAATCAAATGTAGGGGATTAAGGGTATGAAATCATTGAACCCATAGCTTGCAGCTGTAATTGTCCTTCCTGCAGGCACCAATCACTGCATCTGATTGGTTGCAGGGGAGACAATGGCAGGTCTTGGGTGTATCCGGCCCATATTTATCATGTGATGTTCATATACACCCAGAATCAGTAAAATGATTTGTAAATCTTGTTTATCCAATAATTACAAAGCTTTGCTTCTTTGCAGGGGACATTGCCAGTCTGTATGAGAATGCCGTGTCCCCACCGCCACTGACACCCCCAGTGATGGCCAAACCACAGCGCAGTGCCCAGGACTGGGAAAAACTCCGGTAATTCTCCAATTAATATACAAAAGCAAATTTCAGAGATGTTTGGAATTACAGAATTTTTCTGTGTTAAAGAGGACCTGTCGGTAACTTTACAAATCCGTATGAATAAACCCTGATATATCCCAGTTGTGGCCTTTCTCCAGCTCTAGTTTACACTATGCTGGTTTCAGGTCTTTGAAAATTATTATTAATAGGCAGGATTTATATAGCGCCAACATATTACCCAGAGCTGTACATTAAATAGGGGTTGCAAATGTCAGACAGTGACACAGGAGAGGAGGAGACCCTGCACCGAACAGCTTACAATCTAGGAGGTGGGGGAAAGTAGCACACAATACGAGGGGGTTCAGTTGTATTGAAGCAAGACGTGGCCACGCAGTGAGTGCTTTTATGGGAAGACCAACAATGTCGGCGCTCATAAAGGAAGTACAACACTGCCTGGTTTTATTCTGATTTCATTCACTCACATTATAGCAATCTGCTCCTCTCTGCCCCTCTGCTGGTAAAACATGAAGGTGATGAATTTGTATACAGTACTGCTTTGTCAGGTGATCCCTATGTAACGACAGTGATCACTATATAGCAGCTGGTGTTCTTAGCAATAAGTATTCCATGCCCATGGAGATGCCTGTTATAGGTTTTCCTTGTTCACCGAGCAGATTATCACCCAGGCTAAGGGATGAGTCCGTACGGAATGATGGAGCTCCCCAGACCTTTCGCACTCCGCGCCGTGCTAATTGTAATGTCCCCAACGCCAGAAAATTTAAAACTGCGTGTCCTGTTCTGCAACTGTTCACATCTGTGCCCCATAATTCCTCTCTGCATTATTTCATATAACTGACACACATGGGCGCAATCTGAGCCAACTTGTCACAAAGACAAAAGTTTGAGAATGCTGAGTCGCCATTTCCGATGTAAGCCCACCAGACTCTATCACATAGGGGACATCATTATGTTGGGGGGGGTTATAAAGTCATGTATATAGAGTCATAGATTGAATATATAGGTATATAGATATTTGTCCTACAGACAGCCCTGACCATGCAGGACCTGCAGGAGCGAATAGCCCCACCATGGAGGACCTGCAGGAGCAGACAGCCCTGGCCATGTAGGACCTGCAGGAGCGAATAGCCCCACCATGCAGGACCTGCAGGAGCGGACAGCCCTGGCCATGCAGGACCTGCAGGAGCGAATAGCCCCACCATGGAGGACCTGCAGGAGCGGACAGCCCTGACCACGCACGACCTGCAGGAGAGGACAGCCCTGACCATGCAGGACCTGCAGGAGCGAATAGCCCTGACCACACACTACCTGCAGGAGGGGACAGCCCTGACCTCGCAGAACCTGCAGGAGGGGACAGCCCTGACCTCGCAAGACCTGCAGGAGGGGACAGTCCTGACCTTGCAGGTTCTGCAGGAGCGGACAGCCCTGACCTCGCAGAACCTGCAGGAGGGGACAGCCCTGACCTCGCAAGACCTGCAGGAGGGGACAGTCCTGACCTCGCAGGTTCTGCAGGAGCGGACAGCCCTGACCTCGCAGGACCTGCAGGAGCGGACACCCCTGACCACGCAGGACCTGCAGGAGCAGACAGCACTGACCATGCAGGACCTGCAGGAGCGAATAGCCCTGACCACGCACTACCTGCAGGAGGGGACAGCCCTGACCTCGCAGAACCTGAAGAGCGGACAGCCCTGACCACGCAGGACCTGCAGCAGAAGACAGACTTACCTGATGATTAGGTGCAGACTGAATGAGTTTGGAAATCGCAATAAGAAACAGATAAATCGCTGCAGCCATCAGAAGTACCCCCAGGGGGTATTTGTAGTGCTGGTACAGAAGTGCAATGGTTGGAGAAATCAAAATGTCAGTGTGCTGTGAGTGAAGGCTGCCCCCTGTTGGAAAGGATCGGTATTAATGATGTTGGTTAGAGGCTAATGATGATGGACAGATCGAGAAAAAGCAGAGGATGAACTCTCAGTATTTTGTATTCTCAGGCAGGAGATCCAGGAGCAGAAGGATAACCTCTCTGCTATGAGGAGCAGACACATTCCTCCGTACTTCAAGTCTGAGATGGCTCAGCAATTCCTGCAGAACCAGGTATGTTCCGCCCACCATGGCACTTACTGGGTTGTCTCTGATTTTCTGCTGCAAACACTAATTGCCACAAAAAGATTTCTTATCACTGATACAGTGGACAATACATTTCATATAAAGTGTTGATCCCGCCATGAGACACCTGACACAGGCATGGTCCAATGTTGCCACTCCAGGATTATAGTGTGCTGCTGACACTGGCGTGTGCATAAAGACGGGAAGTGCACAGAACAAACTAAATGCCCGCCAGTTAGGGGCAAAATCTTCCCGGTCCTTCCTTCTGCCCCCATATATAACTATCACCTCTCATGTCCCCAGGCTCCAGATATGGACGCCCTGTCTAAGTAGCTGCCGCCATCTTCTACCACCTGGGAGGAAGACGAGGGGACGGAGGAGGAGCTGGCGCTCAGTGTGGAGGAGGAGGAGTCAGGTAAGTGACCGCCAATAAAATCCTTAGACTAACAGGAGCTCCACCAAGTGCAGAGTTCCTCCCCTGAACACCAATCAGCATGAAAAGAATTTGTGGGGACTCCCAGAACTATTTGGGAGAATGTTTGCCTGTTGTGAGATGATTTCTATTCCTATAGATGAGTAAATATGAACTCACCAATCCCAGGGCACCACTACCTTTGGGAACTTGTCCCACATGTAAAAAGTTATTCCATAAAATTGTGTTTCCCTGACAATACATTACCTTTGATTTATGTTCTCATGCCCCTGACACCCTTCTAGCAGTTTTGGTGACAATGCCTTGTTCTGAGACTTTGCAATTAGGAAACTGTCAAACATTTCATGAAAACACATTTTCACACCTTGTGGGTGTTTTATATATTTTATATTCCTTGTTTTACAGGCCAGAACCTGGATGGTGATAAAAGGCCAGCGGACTGCGGAGATGGTGAAGGCACCGCGGTGAGGGGGAGAATGTCACCAGATGAGGGGACAGGTGAGGGAAATGATCTGTATCATCTGAAGGATAATAATATCACCCAATATTAGTAATCTTTAAGGAAATGTCCACTTTAACTGAACCAAACACTTCCTCCTGTAGGCGGGGTGAATTTTGATTGGCCAGAAATGATCCAGGCACAGACATATCACCCCCTCAGCCGCAGCGAGTGTCAGCTCCTCTGTACAGAGACTGATGGGACTGGCTCAGTGTTCTTTGTACAGCACTGCGGTATGTGTCAGAGCTATATAGATGTATAATAATAGTTTGTGACTGTGGGGGGAGATTAGAGTGTCAGCTCTTCTGTACAGAGACTGATGGGACTGGCTCAGTGATCTCTGTACAGCACTGTGGTATATGTCAGAGCTATATACATGTATAGTAGAAGTGTTTGACTGTATTTTTATGTCTCCTCCAGTTTGTGGCAGTGGAAGATCCGGTGAGACGCAGGGTGAGCACCTCCTCCACTTCTCCTCCCCTAAACAGGGCTGGTAAACACGTTCCTCGAGGATTCCATCTCACCCCAGCGGTGGCGCAGTTTGGGGTGCTCAGGGAGGGGTACACGTATGCCCTGACAGTGATGATGAAGAATATTGGGGTGGATTTCTGCAGGTAATCATTTTTCTGACAGCCCACCATTCATTGGAAAGAGAATCCATCCAATCATTGCCATTTGGGGGTGTTGGGGTTTCTCTGATGTAACACAGAGATCCTAGATGAGGAGAATCTGACAAAGCCTTACAGCTCCCCCTGCTGGCAGAACATCATATCAGCCCTTCTGCATGCTGTGGATAAAGGGTGTCCTTACATAGTATAAAAAGCCCATTTATTCCACCCCATCAGGTGTAATACGCCATACCAAAGGCCTGGTACTAACCCTTTACTGTGCTGGTAATATCATGTAACATTTAACTGGTCTTTAATATCTCATCCGACTTTTGTGTTTCCTTCGGCAGATTCCGGGTGAAGCCTCCACCACCCAGCAGTGGCCTGAGAGTCACCTACACCCCTGGGCCGGTAAGTGACCCCAACATTCATCCAGAGTATGAGGATCAATGAGATGCACATAGCACTGACCTAAAATGAGCCAATCAGATTACTGTAGCTGTGGATTTTAATTGGTCCACCTCCAAACCAGAGAGCTAAGACTGAGAAAACGTCATCTGATGCTGCGTAGTGATTGGTGAATGTTGGATAGGTGAACCCCCTGACCCCGGCCTGTCTCTGCACACCTGTTGTGCCCATTATAAGGGGCACTGCCATCCCTGTCCCGAGTTTCTGGGTCTGCGCAGTGCAGTCACATGACAGAGCAATGCCCCCTCCCCTCTTTGTTGCCTGTTGGATTTTTGGTTCCCCCGTCTCTGTCCCGGTTTTTCCTGTCTGATGTACAATGAATGTTTCTCATGTTGGTTCTCTCTGTCATTCACATCCTCCATGTTGTGTCATATGATCAGGTGGCGGCCGGCATGCAGACCTGGCTGGATGTAGAATTGTACGCCATGGCCATCGGATTGGAAGGGCCGGAAGGGGCCGCCGAGTGTTCGCACTGCATTGAGATCCAGACTGAGGTGGAGACGCTCTTCTTGCCTGTGACTGCAAATATCCTTTACGCGAACATCGAGTGACCCCAAAGCATCATCTGCTGTCACATGACCCCACGGGGGCACACACTGTACAGACAAATCAGCCCAAGGGTCCTGAGCCACAGCAGACCCCCCACCCACTATAGTACCCTGGGTAAAACTTAGGGGGTTGGGTGCTGTAATGAATCCTTAATGGTGAGTTGTTTTATTGGGGTCCGGTCAGTGCATTTTGGGGATTGGCCCTTCAGGATTTCCAACAACACCAAGGGCCACACTATTGGTAAGGATCATTATTGATGCCACCATCTTCTAGGGCATCTCAGCCAGCAAAAAGCACCACGACAGCAGAATCCCAAGGTGCCCCGAAACACGTTAGTACCTACCACTCATAGAAATAACTTTGCTCTGATCATCTTACCAATACTCCACACATTTCCATGTGACCCTCTCTCTGCCACGCCCACCAGATCTCCTGTGCTCAGGTAGACACCTGGTATCATATAATCATGAATAAATGCCCATTACGCGGGAGGTTGATCTGCTGCTCACAGTGCAGCCAATAGGGTGCAACCCGTGCAGTCCTGCTCAGGATCAGTGTCAGTGCCACCACAGACCACACTGTATATACTGTGCTGCAATACCATTGTTATATCCTTAACACCCCCCTTCACCAGTCCTCACAGAGGGTGTGTATGAGAGCCGCATGGAGGGTGCAGAGCACAGAGATCTGGGGCCAGGAGTGAAGCTGATCAGCAGCAGCCTCCAAGCCAGACTGCAAGTACTAAGACCCAGAAAAGCAGCTGAAACAGGTAGGTATCTTCCAGAAGGGGCAACTAATGGGGGGATTAGATCTGGGAGGGGGTACTAGTACTAGGAAAACAAATCAATTCCAAATATTATTTTATAGCTCCATGTAACACGGACAGAATAATCCTTAATGTTCTCTGCCCACACATGACACAATATAGGAATAACTCGTCCCCCTGCTCCTGTATTCCCAGACTAAAATACATCAGGTCAGAGTAAATGGTGTCACCCCATAGGGGCAAATGTTTGTGAGCCCCTGACCCTTACACTAATCTACATGTGAATTTGTGACTTTCTCAACATCCTTGAACATTAACCCTTCATTCATTCATTGCCTACAGCCATTGGTGATAAACCTGAATATATACACAGGGCAAGGAGTGGGAAAGGTAAGTGCCCATTTGCCCTTCTTATGGGCATTTTACCTGACTGCCCACCAGTGTCTGACATTGATGACACGTTAGGCCTGACCACGCCTCCACCCAAAATTCTATCCAATGCCAGCTGTGTGTGGCTTCATTTTCCTGAATTTCCAATTTATAAATCTTCCCACAACATTTCAATGGGATTACAATCAGGGCTTTGCCTAGGCCAGTCCAAAAATTCTTTTTCAGCCATCTATTGATTTTCTAGTATGCACCAGATCACTATTGTGTTGGAGGATCCATTTCCACTGCAAACACAAATATTGTGCAGCTTCCATCATATTTTCATCATGATACAAAAATCAAAATGACTTGATAACAGCAACCTGTCCAGATACTGAACAAAGCCCAATACATAATGTTTCACCACCATGCTTTACAGTTGGGATTTCTCTCAATCAGTTTATGCCAAACGTATACTCTGTTATTCTGAACACCTCTGTCCTTTCTCCATCACATATGATCTATAGAGCATTGTTACAAAGGGGGGGGGGCATTTGTGTATAGGTTCAATGACAAACTACAGCCGTGTCCTAATGTATTTATCAGACGGGAATATCTTTTCCTGCAACATTCCCACGCAAGAAAAATTGGTGAATCAATTTCAGATGTGTTGAAGCCAACTATCGCAGGCGTTTCATTCTTTTAGGATTAACCAATCAGCTGATCTGAGCTGGGCTGATCTGGCCAATCCTTGACACATTAGTCATCAAGTGGAGTTCAGATAATTTGTCAAACTTTATAAATCCGTTTCCAGAGTCATTGAAATCCTTAAACTTCTCCTGATGATGTCATGATGACATCACACAGGTGATATCAGACGGAGAGTCTCATTATTGTCACCTGATCTTGTCATGTGACTCTAATTTCATGATGGTGGTAAAATTTTAGGGTGCCCTTTCAAATCTGAATTTTGAGAATGAATACACCATGGCCGTGTTAGGTCTCACCCTTACTTGTAGGCACTCTATGATTGAAGGTCTAGTGGTTCCCGGTTCATAAATGTAAAGAAAGTCTATAATCCTCATGGGCGGTGCTTTATAATTCATTAACCAAGTAAAGCTGCTCTCATTGGACAGCGAGGGAACAGGGGACACGTTACAGGGGTCTGCTCCTAGGTTGACTATTCTAAGCTTTTATCATTTTGTTCTCTTCCAGGTCGATCTTCCGGCCTCTGATTCACATTTATTCTCTCCATGGAAAATTCCAGAATTTATTTTGCACTATTTAAATAAAATTTGATAATCAAAATATTTGGCCGATCCTTCGTCATTTGGGCCCATTCACTCTGTGGTCACCTACACATAAAACCCAACATGAGAACCCCACCAACAGCACCCCATTATAATGAATAGGGGTTGTGTGACATCCTATGGGTCTAAAGTATCAACAGGGGTAGGGTTTCTCCCTTTTAGCCAATCAAATACACACCTGAATCTGATTGGTGGCTGAGGTGGAGGAGCTTCACTGACCTATCAAAGAAAACCGACATTATGTACCCCAGCTGCTCATATAGTCAGGACCCCCCCAGTAGGTAACCTGTAGGGGGAGCAAAAATTGGTCTTGCTTAGGGTCCCTTTTTGGCAATGTATTGCTTATTGTGTATTAATTGATATAAGTGAACCAGAAGGAGGCACCCAGCACCCATTATAAAAGGGCCCTTATTTCCAGCCCTAGGTTCTTGCTGTGGCCAATCATAATGCCATCTTCCCCTCCACCACCAATTGGCACTGAGACAACTCCATTATATTTATTTCCCCACCCATATAAGAAATCTCCATCCACACTTATAAAATATTTTATTAAAATATTTTTTTTTTTCAAAACTGGGCTCTGTACATAGGAAATAAGCCATCCCAAGTCCCCCCCACACAATGTGTGTGAATGGTACGCTCCAAGTGACTGCACTCAGAGTACAACAGATAGCGACAGTCCTGACCAATCATAAGCCTCCATCTCAGAAGCTCCCACTGTGCACAGAATCTGGAGGTGTGATTGGATGACACCACTGGGCGGAGTTATCAAGCTACAGTCAGCATCAGCTTCTCTTTCTTCTTCCGCTTCCTCTTCTTCTCCTCAAACTTTTCTGTGGCGTCTGCAAAGAACATGACTTCCTCCTTGGCTTCAATCTCCCGCTTTAGGAAGTTCAGGGCAGCCATGTTTACACCCATAAGGTCCTGGAAGAAAAAAAGGGCGGTGAACACCTGAAGAGACGGCCCCCAAGCAGCAGGAGGATGTAATGATCTTTTCTTCTGCAGCAATACAAGAGATAGGGGCTCCAATTAAAAATAAACTTTTTTTGCCCCCTCAATACTTCCTTTATCACAATCTGGACCTTTTTTTTTTAAATTTATTTAAATATGGAACATCAATATTACAACTCAGCAACAAGAATGTGAAGCTCTCATCTCTTTTTCCTGCTCAGAAGGTTTCAATCAGACAAATGAAGCTGCAAAGCAAGCAGCGTATGAGAAGAAAATACAAAAACATCTTTCACCCAAATCCCCTCCTCCTCCACCAGGATGAAACTTCAAGACAATGATGAAAGTCAGACAGCAGCATATTACAGCACTGAGGGCTTCTTACCCGGACCTCCGACACCCGGGAGATGGTGCAGTTCTTTAAGTCTTCAATGACTCCCAGCAGCATCTGGTTGCTGGTGATTTGGCCAAAATGAATTCTGTATACAGAAAGCAGAAATGTCAAAATTATATATAAAAGTATAGCAAACATTTACCCTACTTGGAAGCGTTCACATTTTATTGGCATGAAATCAACGAATTAGATTTACCGTCTGGCATTCAATCTATCTGCCAGCTCATTATTGCCCCATAGTGATCCAACCTTCTCTAGTCCTAAAGTAATATCATC
Organism: Pyxicephalus adspersus; assembly: GCF_032062135.1. Taxonomy (NCBI): domain Eukaryota; kingdom Metazoa; phylum Chordata; class Amphibia; order Anura; family Pyxicephalidae; genus Pyxicephalus; species Pyxicephalus adspersus. The sequence continues at coordinate 176,618,250 of NC_092858.1, forward strand.
TGTGTATCGAGCACAACCCTCCCCAATCACAGTACAGATGTGACGGCAGCAGCCATATTGCCCGGTGAGGTCGTACCCAGCGTCAGAAAAAATCAGTCATTTTCCTTGTCACTGCAGTTTTCTGGTTTGTTTACACAGCAATCAGAAGCTTATCCCTGCTCTCTGTACATCAAATGACAATAATTAGTTCATGTAGTTATAAAATGTTTCTAAACGTAATAATAATGGTGCAGCAAATCTATAGAAATAGAAGGAAAACGTAGACTGTACTAAATATGTCGCCGGCAATCCCTTCAATAAACCTCCCTTCCAACCTTAGTCTTGCACAGTTGTGCCAGAAAATCACTGAGATACAATGGGTGCTACTCACTTGAGCAGGAAGAAGAGGCAGCGACAGATCAGCTCCACCTCCTGACTGCGGAGGATGTAATCCCTGAACAGAGTCAGCAGGTCGGGGACGTAGGAGAATGGCAGGACCAGCAGGGACTCCTCCAACTCACTGCAACAAAGAGAACAATTCCATAAATGCCCAGACTGCCCTCACCGCACCCCAACAATGCCCTCTTATATTCTGAGGATATTTATAATATGGAATGATGGAAATACACAAAACAGTTTTATTCTACAGCCAGCAGGTGTCACTGCGCCAGCCAGGGTGTATAAAGGGAGCCCTAATGTCAGGCTGCTACAATAGTGACACCTACTGGTGAGGGGAGACTATTACATCCAGATATAAATGTAATTAGGAAAACATTGGAAATAACAGTAATGATCTCAAGTTATATCAGAACAATAAAAGTTATTTTTTTTAAAAACACAACTAATATAACTTCTGATCTGACACAAGAGAAACCACACTAAAATTTCTGTGTCTGATATTTATTCACACAGAAGACTTTGCAATGTGAGCTGTCATATAATGCATAGCAGGTGACACAGGAAGTTGTAAAGCTGCATTAATGAACAGTGGTGTCACCGTCCTGTCTATACAGCATGGCAGAGAATTCCTTGATGACATACTCCAGGAGTATTAAAGATCCCTTGGCAGAGGGGAAAGGGTGTGAATTTTAGTTGTATTTTCAGCTTTAATTATATTGTAAAAAGACAATGGGGTAACATTTTAAGACATTCACATGTGATTCACCTATGGAGTCAATTTATTTTTTATAAATCCTTCATCCCTTAGATTGTCATCTCATCTCCATCCCCCTCATCTATAGGGATTTGCTCCTTGTAGGGACCCCTGGAGCCAGGGAGGAGGCAAAGGTAATATCACTCACCTTGATCTGACTTTCTTTATGACGTCCAGAACGTACGCTGAGGGCTGCGGGAAAGACAGAAAAGTTAGGAAAAAAGAATTACGGAACACAAACTAAAAAACATGGCCTTGTCTCCTATGGGGGCATTCTAAAAATCACCCTGGGATTTTTAAAAGAAGAAAATGTTACTTTGGGACAAAGAAAAATCTATCCAATGGGGACACAGGAAGAAAAAGGCTGAATTTTATAAATGTTCCCATTGAAGGAGAGGCAGAATGAGCTAAGAGCGCCATCTAGTGGTAATTTAGCATAGTGGCTGACTTAAGAATTTATTTGACTTGCATCAGATTGTCAGCCTGCAGAATGCAAATCTCTGGGGTTACCTAGACACAGCTCAGGGGGGAACTTTCTGGGGTTGAATTTTGATTATTATCTAGATTGTGAAACTGTCAGTCATAAATTGGCTTATAAATGGATTAGAAAAATGAACCTCATTTCTTTTACACTTACCGAGATGTTCCCATAGGCCTGCAGGATGGGGTGAACCTTCCGTGGGAGCTGTAAGTAAAGAAAACAAGGTGCCATTAATTATTTATACATATTAACCCTCCACATGCCAGCAGGGACACCAGAATCTGTTTTGGTAATACAATTTATAAAGCGAAACCCCGGCTCTGTGTTCTATTCACCTCTTTCCCAGCTGCTTTGCACAGGGCCTCGTGCTCCTGGATTTTGGCGCTCTCCTCTCGGTGTAGCTCCACGGCCTCCATGATGCGCTCAGTCTGAAAAAGATAAATGGACAATGAGTCTTGTAAGGGATTCAGATATCTGATACAATCAGGAAAAGTCTGCACAGTGAAGCCCAAGGATGACGGCTGTGTATGATGAGAATATAAAACGAAAGAATTGAATTCCACTCACAGCTTTCACAGTCTCAATGGTCTTCTTCCCCGCCAGCCCCGTCTCTCCTTCCTTCTCCCCCGCCACCTGCAAGGAAAAGGTTACCATTATCATTATTATGGGGCAGATAGGACCCCTCAGGGTGATAATTCAGACACACCGACATCCAACTCACCACCGGCTGGTCGCCTTTGCCTACGCTCTCCTCAAACTCCGCTTCACGTTGCTGGAAAGAGAGAAATATGAAGAAATATTACAAATTCATCATCATACAGCACAGTTATCAGCTTCCCCCCCACCACCACCTCATCCTACGACTTTCTCCTTGCACAGCATTTCCTCTTACCAACCCATCACCACCTGGACTTCATTTAAAACTGAAGGGCCCCGTGGACCCTCCATAGCAGCCCCTACCCCTTCCCCATCCACCTGGCACAGGCCCAGCCCTCACCATTTCCTGCTCCTCCTCCAGAATCAGCGGCTCCCTCGTCCTCTCCCACAGACGCAGCGACTTGTCATGTGATGCAGAGACGATGTGGTCACCGCTTGGACTGACTGCCAAGCACCAAACTTCTCCATGGTGGCCCTAAGAGCAAACAGAAACTTTATTGTCATGCACAGACTCTGATAAATGACGCAGAAAAATACAGAACATTGGATAGAAATCTCAGGTTTCAGCCCTCGCTCACCTCCAGAGTCTGAATCTGCTGGAAGTTATCGGCGTCCCATTGCTTCACCTTCCGGTCCTTCCCGCCGCTGAAGAATAAATGCGTCTTCGGGACAAACTGCAGGAACATGACGCTGCAAGGACGAGGATGACAAAAACCATTCATCAGCAACAATCTTCGCATAGGATATAATATATAAAGTGTTTTATACTTCTACAATCCTCCAATCTGTGGACATCCAAAACCCAGAGATTGTACCCAGCTACCGCCATCTTGGAGGCGATTTAGAAGTTAGAATATTTTTTTTATTTTTTTACTTCCAGGTATAGACACATTGATATTAGTGGTGAATCCCAAACAAATCTCACATTTCTGTGTTACATAAAGTTATATAAACTCCAAGCAGCCGAGAGCGTTGACTCACCTGTCATCATGGCCAAAGAGGGAACGGTGACAGTCGCCAAAATCCAGACCCCAAAGCTTGATATTCCGATCGGCAGAGCCGGTGACAATGATGGTGCTGTCCTGTAACAACCCAAAATCAGAACCTTACATTGTCTGCAGTGTCTGTACAACCCCCTGTACCCCCAAATCTGTACAATCCTCACTATGCACCCCCAGTCTGTACACTGCTCACTATGCACCCCCAGTCTGTACAATACTAACCCCCCCCCCCATTTGTATGGTGCCACAATCTCTCTCTCACAATCCCCCCTATACTACCCCTCATCTGTACTACAATCCCCCCTATACTATACCTCATCCGTACTACAATCCCCCCTATACTATACTACCCCTCATCCGTACTACAATCCCCCCTATACTATACTACCCCTCATCTGTACTACAATTCTCCCTATACTATACTACCCCTCATTTGTACTACAATCCCCCCCTATACTATACTACCCCCCTATACTATACTACCCCTCATCTGTACTACAATTCTCCCTATACTATACTACCCCTCATTTGTACTACAATCCCCCCCTATACTATACTACCCCTCATCTGTACTACAATTCTCCCTATACTATACTACCCCTCATTTGTACTACAATCGCCACACACAACTCTGGACTGTAGGGTACTGTAGTTCCCCCATACAACCCCCCCCCCATCTGTACAGTACGGCAATCCTCCCCATATACCCCCCATTTGTATTGTGCTACCAACCCTCCTATATACCTCCAGTCTGTAATACTTCAAATGAACCCCCATCTGCACTACAATCCCCCCATAACTCATCTGTACAATATTGCAATCCTTCCAATACCCCCCTGACTGTAAGGTACCCCAACCCCCCCCCATACACCCCCTTGTCTGTACTACAACCCCTGTAGGGTACTCACGTAGGAGATGTCCATACACAGGACGGGCAGTTTGTGTCCATACAGAGTGAGGAAGAACTGCAATGACAGAAGCGGAATGTTAGGACCGAGAAGAATTTGTAACTCCAGCTGAATATTTTGGGGGTTCCGGTTTTACCTTCAGGGTGTCTACAAAGAAGATTTTCACTGTACAATCGAGCAGAGACGCTGCGAGGAGCCGGCCGTCCGGGCTATAGCGCACACACAGCACATCCTCGTCCATCTGTAACACGCGGGTCTGCTTCATCGAGAGACGGCGGCTGCGGGGGAGATGCAGAATATTCTTATATTGGGGGGACAGCGGATGTTTGTGAATTGCACCCCCGCCCCACAGACATTGCTGAACCAAGCCACAACCCTTTAAGATTTGCCCATGGCAGGGGTAAGACTCCCACTCAGTACACCCGGATATTATTGGAGGAGAATCTCACCTGCCCTGATCCTCGGAGTCATCGCTGACCAATTCAAACTCCCAGAACTTCACAGCTTTGTCAGCCCCTCCGGTCACAAATCCTCTCTGCAAAATACGACGACAGAGATTACAGCAAACGTCCAATCAGAGTTCCATGGCCACCCCAAATCCTGCACCCCATTACCTGGTCAGGTGACAGGGAGATGGACCACAATGCCCCCTTATGGGCGTGTATGCTGTCCAGCTCGGTGCCCGAGGACAAATCAAACAGCTGCAGCTTCCCCGACTGAAAGAAAGGAAAGACAATGACGTCATTGGAGAAAGCTGAACGCTGCTCTATGTGCAGCAGCCGGCCCCGTACCATCTACTCCGGCAGGACTGCCCAGGGTGGGCTCTACAGGGTAAAGAGATCGGCAGCAATGCTGCATTTCCTGCACTTCATTCCAATACGCTTTATATCACCGCAGCAAAATGCACATAGAAATAATGCGACCCCCCCAATACCCCAGGCAAATGTTAAAAAAAAGTTTTGTCAAATAAAATGTGCTGATCCCAGAATGATCTCAGGAGGTGCCAGTGATGTCACCACTTCATTGTGGGCACCCTAAATGCCCCAGGACGCAGCAATGATGCCACTCTACCCTCCCCAGCACTGGATGAGTTTTTACCTCGGGGCTGGCAGAGAAGTTCTTTCATTTGTATGAAATGTGCTTTTTGCTCCTTATATGCAGACTAATGCAAAAAAATTGCATGTCACCATACACATGCGTGCTGAGTGCAATGCAGGAAATGCCCATGCTGTGGGTTCAGAGGAAATGCATTGGGGTTTGTGACCTAATCATCCCTAATGGGTTATATTTGCTGACATTAGAGGGTGAAACCTTTGCATGCTCAGAGAACTAATAAAAATCGCAGCAAATGCACCTGAGCGGCACAATGACTGAAATGCACCAACACAGCAATGCAATGTAATATCACCCAGCAATGCTTTGCATGTGGTGTGCGGCTCTTTGTGTCAACAATGCATTCCAACCCTAAAAACTGCTTCCTGTGCCCAGGAAAAAGAGAAATGTCGCATTCTGCCCTCTTTGTTGCATCATTTCATTGGTTTCCCTCACAATGCATCTTCCATGCATGTAACAGCCCAAGCTGGGTAAAAACTCACAGACATGGATACACAGAGTGCTCTGCTTCCCTCCTGCTTGAACCGCAATACTCATAATTCACCACTAGATGTCCTCAGACTGCTGGGATCTGTGACACCCAGGTGCCAACGCAAGCCGGCGCCCGTCGACGCGGCGGATATCTATGACGAGTCATTTTTCGTTCGTTTTAAAGAAAGGCACGACTGCATTGCACGCCGCCGACGTTTAATAAATATTTTTAAATCCTACGGGGGGCTGGCAGGACAGCAGACATGGACGGCCCGTATCACCATGCGTTATGAATGCTCCCCCCAGCAGCAGGCCGGTGGCATTACGGACTCACCTTGGTCCCCACAATGACGTGTCGGTCTCCGGGGACAAAGAGGGAGCAGAGGGCGTACTCGCATGTCATGGTCCGGATGCACTGCAGCGTCGACCTGAGAAAAGAGAGAACGAGTGACCCCACCGAACAGCTTAGGGGTAAATCTGAAATACACAAACCCCCCTCGGGGGAGGCGACCGTACCTGTTCCAGACTTTCACAGACTCTGCGGACGCCGAGAGCACGGCAATATTGTCGGAGCTGAACGCCAGGGTGCGCACATCACTGCGATGACCCCATAGGGTGAGCCGGGCGTTCTTGTTGCTCTCGATGGGGCCGGGCTGGGACGGATCCCCCAGCAGGGTGAAACATTCCACGCTGTTATTTTGCAGCAAAACCACCACTTTCACCTCCCCCCTGCCCGACGCCAGCAGGTCACATGACCTGAGAGGGCAGAAAGAGCCGGAATTAATCAACCGAGGAAATATTAAAGAAAATATAAAAAAACATAAAAATGTCATTACTTGATTTTGGAGGAGGCTTTGATGGTTGTGAGTTTCTGGATTTCGTCCTGGAGCGTCCTCTCCACCGCCGCCTGCGCAGGCTCCTCCCCCGGCTGTGCAGGCTCCTCCCCTTCCTTCTGCCTGAAACACCCAAAACGCATCAATAATATATGGCGGCCAATCATTGGTCAGGGAAACAGACAGCTGACGTGTGATTGGCTGCTGTGATAATCTACCCCCCTCCTATGCCAGCAGCGGGTATTGCCCCCCAGATGTGAAGCTGAAGCCCCTTCTTGTTTCTCCTCCGCAGTCCACAATTATGTACTACGCCACAGCCGCAGCACCCGACACTTGTTCTTCCAGTAGTCCACCTACACCCATTACTTCTCACTGCCACCCAACCTCCCTGGCCCCCCGTTGCCCCATTTGGCCCCCCGGCACTCACTTGATTTTCTTTTTGGCCCGTTTCAGTTTCCTTTCCATCTTTTTGCTGATTTCGTTCTCATTCAGAACACAGAAAACCTCCAGCTGGGAGTCGGGCCCCTGAGGACGAATGAAGAGTCACCATCAGGGCCCAGATCCACCAATCACCGAACAATTCTATTGGCGGGCAGAGGCTGGGGTGGCAGGCACCACGGGGAGGTCACATGACAGAACAAGGAGCACTGATTGGACAGCGATGGGCACAGCGGGCATTACAATGTCACTCACCCCGTCTGTATAGGAGATGCTCCACGCTCTGAGCTCGCTGTCCGCCGATCCGGTGAGAATTCGAGTTTCGTCTGAAAGAACCGTCAGACCCCAAACCTAACGAGGGGCAAATATTAGACATTTTACCACCTACAGATGATGAACACAACACTCGTTTTACCAGCACCAGACTGTAGGGGGCGCTCTATGTCACCTCTATGGTACAATGTAGGAATGTAATACGCTGCATGTGATGACATCATAGAGAGGGGCGGGGACAAAACCTGCAGGAACCGGCATGGAGGTGGAATGCAGGGCTGCAGGGTGGGGTAATTATATTATTTTACCCTGGAGCCATGTGTATTCTGCATGATGGGAAACTTCCAGGTCCATGTGTATCAATGGCAGTAATAGATTTCCACCAGTGAATGTTTGAGGGAATATCAGATTCACTGCTTTATAAACAGAGCCCTGGCAGCAGTGCAGGATCTAAGCACAAGAGCTGACACTCTAAACCCGTCCACCTACCTCGGTGCGATGGCCCACCATGGTCTGGAAGCAGTGCTGGGTGTCCAGGTCCCACCATTTCACCAGAGTGTCCTTACCACTGCCGAGAAAAACAAAACACGCTGACACCGCCACCCAAATCTTCCCGATTCCACATCCTCAGTGACCCCTCTGACAACCATAGCGCCCCCTAGGGGTTATTATAGTAATTGTTTTTCCTTTTCAATAACTCGGGGCTCCAAAACTCTTCTGGTCCAGGGCCCCGCCTGGCTACAATGCATTGAAAGAGAATACGACAAGATACAAAGAATCCAAAAATATCTCAGCCCCTCCCCCCCATGACAGACCCAATCACATGACTCATCAGCGGTCTCTCTGCAGAGGTCCAGAATGGCCCCTGCTGAATCTACAGCTCTGGGTCTGCCTGAATCTGCAGGCTGGCTGGGTCGGGCTTTTTACCCATGACTTTTCACTTGTTGTTGTGATTATAAAGGGGTCACAGTGGGGCTTTCCAGCTTTTTGGGGGGGGTGAATGGGGATCCTGATCACCCAACAGCCCCCCCACCCTGCCCATTACAGAAACTAAACTCGCATTGTGAGGTTGGGGTGTGTGGCGCCCCCCGGTGGTACCTGGTGATAAGGAGGTTCCTCTCCTTCAGGAACACGGCCTGGGTGACGGCGTCTTTGTGGCCCTTCAGTCGGTATAAGCCGCTCTCCTTAATGACGTCCCAGACGATGACATCCGTGTCCTGCAGGGGGAGAAACGGTTATTTCCCATCACACACCACCCAATATTATACATATATACCCCCCGGGGTATCACCCAAAGGGGGCTGCAGGGGCCACCTGATAATAAACCCCGATTGTAGGGCCAGGCAATCAGAGGCATCAGTGACAGATTTCAGGGCTGTCTGGGGGGTGAGGGGTTCTGATTGGGGAAAATCTCTGCAGTGTCCGGCCCATCCAGGGGCCCCTCAGCCGTAGCTAAGATCTAAACCATGCAAGCAGCCAATCAGGTGGCAGAGGTCTGACCGGCATACAAAGGGTCCGAACTCCATTTAAACCCAGCTGGGGGGGGGAGTACAGCAGCAATCTGGATGAGGGGCAGGAAAAGGGGTGGGGGCATTTAGAGCACTGCAAAAAAGAAACCTCCATAAACGTGTTATAGTGGAGGAGGGGGTCCGGGGCCACTTCAGAGATCATAAAATGTAATGGGGGCCTCTGAACTCAACACTGAGCAATATGGGGGGCACAGATCACATCCCATAGGAGTGACCCCCATTCCTTCCTGCAGGGGGAGACTGGGAGCTCCCTGGACTGGGCTCCTCGGGGGAGTTACCAATGGAGAGGCCCCGCCTACCTTGGAGCCGGAGACCAGGCGCCCCCCCAGGTGGTCGTAGCTCAGCACCGTCACAGCCGCCTTGTGCCCGTTGAAGGTGATTCCGCTCTCGCCGCTCAGCAGACTGAAAACCCGAATGGAGCCGTCCTCGTATCCAACAGCCAATGAGAGCCCATCGGGGGAGGGGCAGAGATGTGTCACTTCCTGCTTCTGGCCTTGTAGAATGAGGACCTGCAACAAAACAATCATGGCGCCGGTCACATGGAGACACGTGGAAATCTGCCCAACAGAAAGCTCCTCCCCTTAGCTCCAATGGGGCCAATCAGAGACTCAGGGCTGTACGGAGCTCATGACTGCCCCCTGGCACTGTGCAGGGTATGACCCCGGAATCTCTCACCCCACTGTGTGTGTTGGGGGTGCAGGGAGGAACCCCGATACAATGTGTCCATGTGTGAGGACGTCATTTAAAGGGACCCTGACAGTAATTACCCCCCATGTGTGGTAATAACACTAATCATGTGCATGAGGGGGCGGAGCCGGGGATGCTGGGGGGGGTGTAATTATAATTACCCAGGGCAGGGTAATAGGTTAACCCCTTACTAGCCCAGGTGAGTGCACACAGCCAGGACCATTATGGGGGGGTGGGGGTGTCACTGTCACCCCTTCCCCCCATTCTGCCCTTAGCCCCGCCCTCTTCTCATTCTCCAATCACATTTATAGAGTTTCACCCAAAACATCGCTTTATAGGTGTGTTAATAAAGCAGTGAATCTGACATTCAGCAAACATTCACTCACAGCTGATTGTGTTTTAGGCGATTGATTCACCATCAGAGAATGAAAGGTGAATGTCACATTCACCGCTTTATAAAATGACCCCAAGAAAGGTGAATGGATGGTTTCATCCTAGCATGGTGTCCCCAGGGGTGACATTCCTCTCACTTCCTGTATGGGTGACAACATCACAGTTTGGATTTCCCCGGGGTAAATACCGAAAGTAATTGCCCCAGTGGGGTCACACGGAGTGATAAAACCCTTGTAGGGGGTATAACCCTGATCACAGATTGTACAGCGCCATGGTATAGAGCCTCTCCATGACCGACCTTCTCTCCTTTGCGGGTGTCCCAGATGAAGACGTGTTCACAGGCGCCCACCGCCACATAGCGCCCCCTCTCTCCCCGCAGCGTGACATAGCAGATGTTGGACTTCTGCCCCGCTATTACCCCAAACACAGCGGAGGGGGCATAACGGAGGTATTGCTTGGTGATACCCATCGTACCTGGGGGGGAAACACAGAAAGGGGGTCAGATATACAGGGGGGAGGGGGACTGGGGGCTGGTCAGGGGTAATATAAGGGAAAGAGGGTGAGGGGTATTAGAATATGGGGCAAATAAAGGTATGGGGGGAGGGTAATAAGTAGGAGAAGAGGGGTATTATAGGTACAGATTCCAGTATGGGCCAGTTCTATGGTATATGGGGGGCAGATAGAGGTATGAAGGGGGTAAGAGGGGTAGAATGAGGGGGATATAAGGGGCATCAGGGGTCTCCATCCAGCAAATATTATTGTCAGATATCAGTATGGGGGGTATTATGGGGGCAGATATCAGTATGGGGGCATTATGGGGGCAGATATCGGTAATGGGCACAGATATCGGTAGTGGGCAGTAATATGGGGGTAGATATTGGTAG
>NC_092858.1:176631144-176633094 GCF_032062135.1 Pyxicephalus adspersus
CATGCTCAGAGGGAGTAGAGACTGCAGGTGACAGGTGAGCTGGAGGTGAGGAATTTGCAGGTGCAGAAATTTGGAGGAGGCTGAGCAGGTAAATGGAGGAGGGTCCCGGGTACCCCAGGAGAGGGAGGAAGGGGGGGGGTTTGCATGCTGAATGGTGGGATAAAGACGAGATTCCGGTGGCTGCAGGTGACAGGTGAGCTGGGGGAAGGAAGTCTACAGGTACAGATTCAGGGGGGAGGGGAGCTACTGACCAGGATTGGATGCTGAATATGTAGCTTAGGGATCCTTTTCGTATGGGGTGACCCCCGGTGATAGGTGGCTCCCCTTGGTGACCACAGGTGAGCAGGGACAGGTGAACCTACAGGTACAAGCACTGGGGGAGGGGAAGACCTTTGTCAGCACAGATGAGTGCTGGGGACATTGGACTTCCTGCATGATGAATGTTCTCTGTGACACGCTGCTTCTGCTTTTCCTGCTGTTTACCAACCGTCGCCCATGTGACAGTCATGTGACCTCGCGGTGACCTCACATGCCATACTTACCATCACTCATCTCTCTGCACCCTCCTATGGGGTAACAGACGTCTGATGAGATCGCAGCATGTATCAGGGTAATAATTGCCCCTGACATTTCTGGCAGGATCTCCAGGTATTTTCTCAGTATTTGCTTGAAATACAACTAATGCCTTCGTTATAATTTCCTTGTTTATTTCTTCATTGTTGGTTCAATAATTCATTACCATAAAATCCTTCTGAGGCCATTTATTCTTGTTTTTGGATTTCTGCCAGGTATAGCCGAGTTGGCTCCATGCCGGCCCTGGTCTCTGCCACCCCATGGATCCTCTGGGTGCCCGTTCGTGTTTTATAGATGTGGACGCCTTGCCGTCATGGGCACAGGAGCCGGACGGGAATGACGGTCTTGATTCCTTTGTGTGCCAGGAAGACAATACCGATACCGGTGTCCAATCACCCTTCCCCCACAGAGAGGACATCAATAACAAGGTGATAATATGGTAAGTACCCCGGTGCCCAGGTAGGTGAGCAGCTCCGAGATCTGGCTGCCAGTTCTTCATTCATTGCAATGAATAGTTGGAGCTTCACTGGCAGACATCACATGACCAGCAGATCTGGAAATCAGGTCTGGTATATCAGTCCGGCATTCTTAATGCCGAGGCAAAATCATCAGCATGAAGGGGGCGGAGCCAAGTGCCTTTAAAAGAGACCATAAGGGGAAAGTGTATGGGGAGACTTCCATTGTTATCTATTGAAAATAATACTAATGCATTGCTCAACCCAGAGTGGGAAGAAGCTCCGGGTGGCTGGCAGCCCCGGTTTTGTGACCCAAAAACAGCCGGGTGATTGGGGAAAAGCGCCCAGCTAAAAGAGTCACATGACAAATTTTTACCTGGGGGTCACCGGTAATAATGTTTATATTTCTCCCAGTTCAGCATTCTTCTAACACAAGTTTTATGGACACTTTGCTGATATTTTCTATTTATTGTAGGAGCGGAGATGTAGCGTTGCTGAACTGCACTGCTGTAGTAAACACCAGCAATGAGACCCTGACCGACAAGAACCCCGTGTCCGATAGCATCTTCCGGTATGCCGGGCCAGAACTACAGGAGGAGATGCTGAAGCTGAAAGGTGCGCCCCCCACTGGTGTATGTGTGTGCTGCTTCCTCGTCTCTGCTGAGCTCTTTAATATATTCGGATGCCAGGGTGATAAACAGAGTGCTGTCATTGCTGGCAGCTTATTAGTGATTGCATTATATACTCTGCTACCCGGGTGTAAAAATGTACATGGGGTCTGCTGCGTGTGTAACCCAGTGACCCCCCCGGGAAGAGCAGTGCTGGAATGTGACTGATCCCCTGTAAGCTTCTTAGTCCCACTTTAATCCTGCACCTTCGCCACTCATTTTCCTCCATTACTTTTTCCCGCCAATTTCTCTCT
>NC_092858.1:176634756-176645217 GCF_032062135.1 Pyxicephalus adspersus
GCGCTGACCCCGTCTCTCTCTGTTTTCTCCTCTCCCCGCGCTGACCCCGTCTCTCTCTGTTCTCTTCTCTCTTCTTTCCAAGAAAAAAAGACTGAACGATGCATGAACAAGTGTTGCATATACATAGAGAGGGTAAGGGGAAGAACAAGCGAGCAGCACCCCATTGCGTTCTCTCCCCCTTCACTTTCGTTATGATAGTTTCTCGTTCATGGATCCCCCAGGACGGATCCATGAACGACATTGGACGTCCGCTGTACACACGTCAGATGCTTATTGTGTACCATACCTGAGGCGATAAACGGGCGAGAATCATCTGACGTGTGTACATATCCCTAGTACAGGGTTACATAGACAGCAACTTTTACCTCTCCCTGCACCACATAGTCAGGTCTGACTCCTTTTTTTGTGATTATTGACTTGCCTCCCCTGTGCTTTCTCTTTTCCCCCTTCTCACTGCTCCCCCTGTTTCTTTAAACCTTTCACTTTTCCTATTCACTTATCTGTGTTGTTGTCATCACTCTTCCTGCCCCGGTATCACTGTCCATGCCTGATCACTTTGCACTTCTCACTGTTGTTCCCGGCAGGTTGCAGGACAGGCGAGGTTAAGCTCACAAAGGGCTTTAATTTGGCTGCCCGTTACATCATCCACACCGTTGGTCCTAAATACAAGAACAAGTACCGTACGGCGGCCGAGAGCTCTCTGTACAGCTGTTACCGGAACGTCCTCCAGCTGGCCAAGTAATTCTCCTCACCTTCATCATGCTTTATTTCCTATCTGTAGCTTCTATATAAAGGTGCATTGTTCCCGGGGTTATAGAACACACTGCTGACAGCCTGAATAATGCTACCTGGCTGGGAACTTCCACTGCCCTAAAGTAAGCTGTGCTTTGCCCATGCAAAGGGAAGGTAAGTTAACGCATGGGCAAAGTACATGATGATGAGATTTCCCACCATAGTTTCTGTCTATCTCTCCCACAAAGGTGAGATTCCCTCCAACAATAAGGTCTGTCTCTCACTGCTGGACTCATTAGTTTATCCTCAATATTGTGGATAATCTACAAGGAAGGGTGACACTATCTTGGGAATAACTTTGAATTCTCAGGAAATGTCACCATTAGTATATATGCTGTAATTTACCACCAAATCATAAATATCTCTACAAAAATAGATACAATCCATTGTTGTCCCTTCAGGCCACCATGCAGCTCCCATCTTGACCTCTCCTAAGTGTTGTCCCCATATTTTTAAATTAACATAGTACCAAACAATATGAATGGCGATGAACAGGCTCTGTTACTAATGCATAACATTTAATAAAGCACAGAGTTACAAGTCAATATGGCTGCAAACAATTCTTTTTATAAATTCATATTCTAGTGTTGCAGCATAACCACTGAATTATCGGCTTTGGGTGCAGGTAATAGACTGATAGTATAACTTGCTTTATATACAAATGTAGTAATTACATACTTTATCTCGGCAGTGGGCTGGAAAGGAAGTTTGTGCTCTTACAAAACTATAGGTCAGTTGAGAGTGTGGGAAACGGATTATCTTTTTATCTGCTCGGTGTTGGATGCTCAGGGGTTAACCATTGTGCAATAAAGAGCATAGGACTGTTCAAGGTTCTTCCGTTTTCTTAATAGCCTGTTGTGGCTTCTATGACACTGGCTGTGTGTCTGCAAGAAGTTGTTCTCTATTTTCAGGCAGGATTTGATCCCATCCCCAGGCTCTTGTATAAGGCTTGGGTACACACGTGCTATAATTAACGTTGGATCTTTCACTATCCTTTCTAACGATAAGACTGAAAGATGCACGAGCTCTGTACATAAAGCACCATGGAAAAGAAAGAATGACGGAGCGGCACCCCACTGTGCTCTCTCCCCTTCACCTTCATTACAATAGTTCCTCTTCCATAGATCCACCATAGGATGACGAGCCCTGTACACACACCAGATTCTCATCCGATATCAGCCCAGAGGCGATTATTGTACGATTTTGGCAGGGAGGTTGATGGAGAGGACTGAGTGTAATCAGTTCAATGTAAATCCATTCACCCCAAAAATTTTCACATCATTATTCTAATGTTATAAAAACAAAATCCCCTTCCTTCCCCTTCCTGGGTTCTCTAATTGGCACTCCGCAGTGCCCTGGTCATGTGCTGCCTAGGACAGCGTGTGATCTGCAGTTATCTCCAATCTCCTGACAAAAGCAGAAATTCATCTAGTACAGGAAACTGTAACAAACGATCTTCCCTTGGAGACAGTCCAGGGGCTGATTCATCGGTGTACATTGCTTGCCTGCGTCACTTTGAAATACAGCCTGCTAATGCATGCTTGAGAATGTGAACATCTCTTTAGTCTGCTTGGTAAAGGGTGATTCCACTTTTATTTTTAACTTGTGCAGTTGTTCCGGCTTCTCTCTGCATTCAAGTTGCTTCCTTTGATTTGTGTGCACACTGTGAGCTTTTCACAATGCAGTAAGTCAGAGTTCACCTCATTTCCTGTCTGGAGGGCATCCAGCAATATGTTTTCCCCAGCCTGACTGTCCCTGACACCCCAATTGTCCTCATTTGATTTCCCTTTATTCAATTATTGATGTCCGGGTCATACATGGGCATTACCTAGGGTCTGTGCTGTGCAAATACAGCCTGCCTACTGATCCAGACGGACATCCACCCATTCAAGGCATTTGAATTTTTGCACAGCCAGCGGTTTAGGACCAAGAGGTAGGAGTCTTCTAGCAGCTATGCACAACACCCTGCCAACGCTCCCACCAGCACTGGTCTGCCGGCATTGCAAAAACCAGATGCAGTAATGAAATTGTTACATTTCTTTTAGCTCATGCTTAAATTCAATAAAGTTTAATTTAAAACAATAAAGTAATAAACTGATTCATTAATCGTACAAAGCTGAATGGTGGATTTAGTAGTCCATATCGGCCAATCAAATTGTAGGGCTGGGGTCACATAACTAAAACAAATTGTTTGCTCTGGGTTTCCTAACTTTACCTATGTCTGTGTTTGTTCCTCTGGCTAATGGAGTTCTGATATTTATTTCTATTGTATTTCCCTTCAGGGAGCAGTCCATGTCATCGGTGGGGTTCTGTGTGATCAGCACTCAGAAGAGGTGTTACCCCCTGGAAGACGCCACTCATATTGCCCTACGTAAGTCTCCTTCACCTTGCTGAAATATGGGCTGTAACATACAGATCTCCCCTACTCATAACCTAAAGCTGGGGTCACAATCATTCTGAGATGGATAAATGAATCCTATTAGTAGGACTGAAATGCCTTTACTGGGGGAAATGTCTGAAAGCTGAGACTCGGTCTTATAATCTCTGCTGAAGAGAAGCAACAGGCGCTCATCTCCGCTGCTTATAGAAGAGATCACATGACCCTGTGGTCAGCACTGAGGAGAGCCTGTAACTGCATTGTTTCCAGGAAAGGTATTTCAGTTCTATTAATGCAACCAAAACCGTTACAGTGATCTTATCATAAAAATTATCATCGCTATTGCCAAATATTTAGGAAATGTAACTCTGGTTTACATACAAAGGAGGAACTAAAGTAGTCAAAATATAAGCATTAATTACCTTTTGTTTTAAGTTTACTGTGCAAAATTTGTCATTTGTATTTTCGTAAGTTGCAGGGAATCTGTATTGCAACACTGTGACTGTGCAAAGGCAGGATGATTGTCATTGGCATTATTGTGAAAGATTTCAGAGCAGAAGCTGACAATCTGTTTAATGTGTGAAAGTCCTGGGAGGGTAAAAAACTGAGCAGGGTATTGTGTTAGACCTCCCCACCCTCTCCATTAACACTAAATCAGAGTGCAGTGATTGGTGATATTGGTACAATGGTTCTCATTCCTGACCGATGTGGAGCAGAATGTTTTTTATAACTCAGATGTCCCTGTTGTTGCAGGCACGGTGCGGAGGTTCCTGGAATCACATGGAGCTGCCCTGGAGAGAGTGGTGTTTGCAGTCACGGAGCAAGAAGAGGTACCTGCATGGCGCCATATTTTTATATTTTCTGTAATTTCATAATTCTGCACTGCTCAGCCTTTCTTGGCCAATCACATTTGTTCCTAAAGTAGACAACACAAATAGATTTCAGTAGAACAGTGCAGGGAGTCTATCAAAAAGCAACTAATCAGATTTTACCCTCTGATTTGAGTCCAGTGACCCCAGATTGGTTGTTCCCCGCACTGCTTTCTGAATGACCAAGAAAAATTGTGAGGATTTATTGCACACATATGCATTGTTACATATTGCACACATATGCATTGAAAGAATTGTTTATTTCAAAACTTGTGCTGTATACCTGTATTGCAGTATGCTAAGGCTCTCTGGCGTCTTTCGGTCTCTGCAGAGTTATAGCAAGATTTGGTGCGATTTCTGTACTGCTCACTAAACTGGAGGCACTGACAAAAGGAAGCAAAGCCCTGCCACAAACAAGATGGCTGCCTCTAGATACAGAAACCGGGCAGAACAGGGCATGACCAGTAAAGGTCAGCTGCAAGGAGACCACAAATTTGCCATCAGACAAGATTTATATT
Organism: Pyxicephalus adspersus; assembly: GCF_032062135.1. Classification (NCBI taxonomy): domain Eukaryota; kingdom Metazoa; phylum Chordata; class Amphibia; order Anura; family Pyxicephalidae; genus Pyxicephalus; species Pyxicephalus adspersus. The sequence goes on from NC_092858.1 coordinate 176,639,313, forward strand.
ACAGGAGAGACAGGTGATGTCTCTTCTGAAATAAAACATAATTACCTGTCTGATCGCCATCTTGTTCCTGGGATTTACTTCATCCAAGTCTGGCCAGTCAAATTGGCTGCAGATTGGGAACCAAAAAGAAGATGGCAGTGCCCACGACAGATCAGGGACAGGTGAATGTATTAAAACAAAAAAGTGATAAGGCAGGTAAGTGCATTCTGTGTTTTAGAGATGACATTGCCTGCCGCTTCTGCAGTACAGGGTCTGCCTGGTCACAGCTTTTTGTTTTAAGTTAGGATTTATTTTAGCTTCATGGGTGTAAGGGAGGTCTAACATGCAACATGAGTCCACAACTTCCCATATGAGCTTCCCATATGCTCATTGGAGTCTCGAACACTTTCCTGTTTCTGTGCAGAAACCTCAAATCACCCCAGGTTTTGTTCACATTGCATTGCCCCCTGTTAGTTGTGTTAGAAAGTAAGTCAGGTTGAAAAAAGACCATCAAGTGTTTATTTCCTATAGTCTGTCAGATTTGTTTCGGCCTGTCCGGTGGTTTTGTGTTTTCTAAGCAAATAACATTTTTTATGTTTCTTCTCTTCCAGGCCACTTACAAGCGTCTGCTATCCCTATACTTCCCCCGCTCCCTGTGGGAGGAGCAGAACTCGCTGCCCCTTCTACCGCCCGATATCGGCAATGCTGATGGTGAGCCGATTGTGCCAGAGCGGCAGATCCGAATAAGCGAAAAGCCCGGTGTATATGAAGGTAAGTTCTCTACAAATGGTATAGATAATCAGAGTCATCAATACACATTTTAATTTTGTAGATTGCCTGAAATTAACTGTGAAATAGCTGGCAATAGATGGCAACACAGGAAAAACAGGACCTTCAGCAAAAAGTTATCATAAAATAATCCAGCTGAGGTGACTATTACAGTATTAAAAGGTAAAGATTTTCTGAAAGCCCATACAGTCGCTGTGTGATATGGGGAAGGGGGGCATGGGGCGGTGGTCAGGTGGCTTAAAGTGGAACTATAGTTCCAATTTCCAAAATTGCAAACAGGTATGATTTTTTTAACAAAGGGACTGGCGATGTCCATGCTAAATTACCAAAACAACCTACTGGAAATGGCAACAGTAAAGGCAATAACAAAACCTTACACCCTTAGGCTGCGTGCACATGTTCACAATCTTTTTCAATGACAAAAGACTGAAAGATGAATAAACGAGTGTTGTACATACAGAGCCATTCTGCTCCATGTAGTGGGGGTGGGGGGAACAAGTGAGCGGCACCACTGCAGTCTCTCCCCTTCACATGTATTATGATCGTTTGTAGATCCTCCAGGAGGAATCTCTGAATGATGCTAGACAACGCTGTACACACATCAGATTCTCGTCGGATATCCGCTCTGAGGCGATAATCGGATGAGAATCATCTGACGTGTGTATGTAGCCTTGCTCCTTCCACATTACATCCTGAAAAATCTGGGTAAAATTACATTTTAAAATGTGTTTTTCAGATGACACGGATGAAGACGAGGGTTTGGAGCATGACTTGTCTCTCATTGGTTCTCATGCCTTTGCACGCATGGAAGGAGATGTGGACAAACAGCGTCGCCTTGCACTTCAGGGGCAGCAGTCAGGGGCCACGCTACAGAAGCAGCATCAGCGGAAGTAAGTAATATTATTATTATTTTATTATTATTAATAAAATTAAACAGGAATAATATAGTGCCAACATATTACACAGCATTTGAGTATACATTGGGGATGGAAGGGAAAGCATTGATTTACCCTTAGGAAGATCTTAACCCCCTTCTGTCAGCTCTGTGTACTCTTCTGTGTTTCAGGGATCATTTTCCACAGCACCCTTGGTGTCTTCAAAACTTTTATGAGGCACCGCTGGGAATGCACCCTGATATGTCCTAGCTTCTGCAGCATATCCTCTGCTCCTATATTGTTGCACTCCCCTTTTATTATGATGCTCCCGTCTTTCTAGTACTGCCACTCAGTAATGTCCCCCTCATTATAGTGCTTTGTTCCACACCCCATGCAGAGGAAAGGCGAGTATATTCCCCCATTCTATTGCAGATCACATGGCTGATGTATGACATAACACGGGTATTATGACTAGGTGACATCCTGCAGTTTATTCAGTGGCTCTGATGCATCCAGCTGCTTGATAGAATAGAAAAGGAATGTTCAGAATAAATGATATGCAAAAACATCTCATAGCAATCCAAGCTCCTAATTATTGCAGCCAGCCTATGGTGAGCTGTGATGATATACGTCATAACTTATCTTGTGTGCTGTCTCTCTCCAGTTATAACCGCTGGCTGTCTCGGGCAAGGACGGAAGATCTGTCTGACATCGCAGCACTCAAAGCTTTATACCAGTCAGGTAAGTGTGTGTACAGGTATGTGTCGTCAGTGTTCTCCATGTCGCTGGGAAGCTCCTAAATTATTTACGCGCATATAGCGATAATACAAAAGTGTGGAAATTCGACATTATTACATATTACAGTATTTTATATTTATGGAGAAAGGAGAGCCCTTGAAGTAACTTCCAGGTCTCCGGAAACCTCTGCTATAATTATTTCCACAGCTCACATTGTGTTAGGAAGAATTCCTTTTACATTGCTGGCCAGTGGGAAGAATGTCACCCTTACAGATCATTGGTGTCATACTGACCTCAGAGGTAGAAACTGCTCATTGCTCCAGGGGAACCCCCAGCAACCTCTGGAGGAACTCTGGTTTGGAATCTTAGCATTACATTATGCTGAACCTATTTTTTTTTTTTTTTTTTTGCATTTATAGTCCATTTAAAATGGCTCCCTCAGGAAGAAGTTTTAGCAAGACCTATAGATTGCTTTAAGAAAAAGCTGGATGATTTCTAGACGCACAGAATATAACTGGGGATTAAAACTTTAAAGTAAAAATAACAGAGACTGTTGATCCAGGGAACATTCCTCATGGAAACAGGAATTTTTTCCCCTATTGGAGCAAATTGTACCCGGGGTTTTTTTTTTTTTACATCTTCTGGATCAACTGTCCATATGTTTTTTTATCTGGGATATGTTTATTTCCGTAGGGTGTGGACTTTTTTCAACCTAACTTTCTGTGTAACTTGGGCTTCTAACATAATATCATATGCCAGTGCTATACTTGGGTTGTGCTTCACCATTTCATCCACTAGTTGGCGCAGTAGAAGTCTTTTTATTGCTGCCAGTGCCGATAAAATTCACATTTATGCTTTATACACCGACTATCCATCTGGAGTAAAACTTCATACACGCATCAAGTTTATGTCACTGCAATTCATCTTACGTGAGCAGATTGTGTCACCAGTGCTGTGCACTATTATTTTTAAACAGGATTTATATAGCACCAACATATTACACAGCGCTGTACATTAAATAGGGGTTGCAAATGACAGGCAGATACAGACAGTGACACAGAAGGAGGAGAGAACCCTGCCCCAAAGAGCTTACAATCTAAGAGGTGGGGTACACTATTAGGTTCTTTAAAGAGGGAAGTAGAGAGGACAAGCAGGAGGCATCCTGTTGCGTGCTACCCCATAGGAAATGACAGCAGTCATGCCTGGTCGGTCATTAGGTTACCTACCACAGCGTATCCAACGTCTGGGGTGTGCTGTACACGTGTTGGGTTTTCAACAAAATCATTCATATCTATTGACCGTTATCTAGTGTCAGCTTTCGCTATATAGAAACAAATCTCTCAACCCTTGTTAGAAGTTCTTTTTTGTTTTACTTCCTCATCTCCCAGCATTGTTGTATAACGTAGCACTGCGTTCCTCTTTCAGGAGTGGATAACTGTGGTCGGACGGTCATTGTGGTTGTGGGACGGAATATTCCGGTCTTATTAATAGATATGGAGAAGGTAATATTTACTGTTACTAATTCTAATGCAGCTTGTAGATTTATATGAATTGTATGTTGGACTTAAAACAAATACGAAGCGGGTTAATTTCTCCGTCACTCTATTCTGTCCGCATTGCACTGCAGCAAAACTGAATAACACTGCTGAGAATAACAGTAACAGGTCTGCTGTCCAGAAGACAAAAATCATTATTATCAAATATAAAGTTGGACAAATTTGTTGATACCCCTCAACGAAGAAAAAAAAAAAACACCCATAATTTCTGCAATAACCTGGAACTGACCAATCGTTGATTATTCTGCATTTACCCGAAATCCGACTTTGCTTTTAGAGTTTGATTTAGTAGAGACTTTCAGATAAAAGCACTAATGAAAATGAAAGACAAAACAGGGCATCCTTAGCCCAATATTTTGTGGCAGAACGTTTTGGAGGCAATCCCTGCAAATGGTGGTCAATGAGACTCACCTGTTAGCAGGTGGTCTGGCCAACTTTTCCTCAGCACACCTGTCCATGTGTAAATCTGCCATCTCCAGACTGCATGTTTCAGGCCTTTCCATAGGTCAGTGTTCCCCCCCAGCTACTGTTACCTGGGCGCACCACCCGGCTGTTTTTGGGTGGTTACTGACGAGTTGGGTCACAATACAGGGGCTGCCACCCACCTACAGCTTCTTCACACCCAGAATAAAACAAATTCCTGGGGAGAATCCTGTAGATGCTGGGGCTCATACAAACCAGTTCAGGACAGCCCAGTGTCTTGTTCTCAGCTATTCTTGTCTGCTTTTAGTTTTTTGGGCCTTTTTTTCCTGATGTACGATCCATGAATTTCCACTGGAACATGACCATAGGCAAATCTTTCTGACTCCAGGCAGTACATTTCCCTAGATACTGTCTTGATAGTCTAGAGAATTATTTGTTCCCAGCACAGAACTCTCCCCATGCCAGAACCAGCAAAGCAGCCCCACAGCATAACCAAACCTCCTCCATGTTTCACAGTAGGTATGGTGGTCTTTTTTTTCACTGTGGACATAGAGCTGATGTGCCAAAAGGCTCCGGTTTTGTCTCCTTTGTCCAGCAGACCTTTTGCTTGAAGCCTTGTGGCCAGTCAATATGGATTCCATCACATTCTTCTCTCAATAGCAATGGATAGTGTGATTGAACACTGATGGACCTTGACCTTGGAGTTGTATCTGTAAAGAAGTTTTCCTTTGCTTTTTGTCCTTACACACCACTCTTCCTCCCATTTTAGGGTCAGTTTGTCCTCCTGTGACCCTATCTAGGGCAGTTGCCTACAGTGCCCAATGTGCCATTGTAAAAATACTTTGCTGGTATTAATACTTAGTAGTACTTCATCTCTCTTCACATTTTCTTTGCTGTACTCAATGAGCTTTCGGAGGCAATAGCAGACGTCAAGCATTATATGTGACGCATTCTGTTAAATATGGCTTCATTGTCACAAATTACCATTTAGTTTTCTTGCTCTTTATTTCTCAATCACATGTGATGGTTGTGTCTTCAACAAAATCTGTCAATTATTATTTTGCACTTGGAAGACCATAGGATATCAACTGAAAGTACAGCTAACAATCGCAATCAGTGATTTATCATGTGTAGACTTTATCTCGGTCTTTCACTGAACATTCCCTGCAGCGTTGCACCCATGTATTTAACACGTGTGTGTGTGTCCTTTGCAGGCTCTCCTGTATTTCATCCATATGATGGATCACATAGCGGCCAAGGATTATATCTTGGTGTATTTCCACACTCTGACCGGAGAACACAACCACTTAGGATCCGACTTTCTAAAGAATGTCTGCGATGTGGTAGATGGCAAGTAAGTAATTGAATGAAGGTAAACTGGTTTTGGTGAATTTGTTTTTTGGGCATGTCACTGCCATTTATCTGTTTGTTGTTCTTATAATAAAAGTCCAGGACATTTGATTGGTAGATAAAAGCAATTTTATGGCAAAGTGTAATCTAAATTACTGCACTGGCTGTACAAAACCAAAGCTGTCCCAAGCAGGT
>NC_092858.1:176646215-176648209 GCF_032062135.1 Pyxicephalus adspersus
TGCTGGTTGCTGCTCGAGGTTTCAGAACCAGTGCATGCCTTTAGTTCAAAAATAGGCTAAAGAGAGCCCCTGTCATATCCAAAAAAGTTTGTCTTGTTATTTATGAGACTCCAAAAAGTACTCAAAACTATTTTTTCCATTCTTTAGACCGGTGTTTCCAACCCGGGGGTTCCTCCAGAGGTTGCTGGGGGGTCCCTGTGCAATGAGAAATTTGTGATTCTCAGGTCAGTGTAAGTGACCCAATCATCTTTTTGGCTATCTGTAAGGGTGACATTCATCCCACTGGCCAGCAAATGTAGGAGGAAATCTTCCCACTGACCACCACATCAATGGTGTCCACACTGAGCTGTAGATATAGAAATTGTAGACGGGGATCCTTGAGACCTAAAATTTATTTCAAGGGCTCTCCCCATGTTAAAATTTGTTAATTTGCATTTAACATAACCTAATTCTCAGCTGATATTTGATGGATCGGTGATCAGTAACGGGCATTCTTTTTTCCATTGACATTCAGCTAGGAGCACTCCCCTAACAGCCACCAGCCAATAGATGAGCTTCCTTCTCTTTATTATAACAGCATGGTTTGCTATGGTTGGCTGGTGGTTGGTATGGAGCAATTCTGGGTGAATGATACACATATCCTGGTCAATACCAGATATTCAGCGTTCACCTGGTTTGTGTTGCAGATGCTGCAATCATTGGCAAGGATTTCCCCCAGGCTCTTCTCTAGGGCACAGATAGTACATTAAGGTTTTACAAACTGATTAAAGTTCTGATTTTTTCCTCTCTTCCCCCGATTAATCCCAAGCAATCTATTTAGTTGGATCTGTAAATGTTACTTTATTGCAGCAAAGAAGAATTAGCCCTGCTGGACAGAGCTGTGTAAACTGCAGAGCTGGACGGATAGAAATAATTATCATTATGGGGTTATGAAGAAGCCTCTAATATATGTATTTTATTTGTGTATTTAGCATTTTGCTTGGAGTTCAGCTTTAACCCAGCACAAGTGGAAAGTATTTGTAGTATGTAATCTATTCTCCAAATGCAATCCAGCAATAAAATAACAGAAGCACAAATCTAATAAAACATATTAGAGTCCTTGTAACATCATCGCTGCAATAAATAGCTCAGGGCATGTGTACAGGAATATTGCTTTTGATGCTCCCTGTAATCAGGGGATCAGGAGTTCCTGTTTTTACCTGAAGGTGGCGATGTCTGTACATCTGATACTCAATGCTACCAAAACCTCATCACATATAATAAAGACAAAACCCGTATTCCGCATTATTGTGTAACTTCGTGTTATAGTAAATGCTGTGCTCATTCCTTTCCTGTCTTTTTACAGGTACAAAAAGAATTTAAAGGCTCTGTATTTCGTCCATCCAACATTTCGCTCAAAGGTAGGATTTTATTGCATTCCATGCTATTGCAGTAAAGTGAATCAGCTGCAGCCATCGTTTGTAAAATCATTAAAGGGTACTTGGGGGTCGGTGCCTGTCATTGGACACCACCTGGGATCTTAGATTTGTATTTGATCTTGCAGCTTGGGTTATGGCAAACACCTCTCTACTTGCTCATGTTACGGTAATAAAGAAATTAATAGGAACATAAATCTGCAGATACAATATTACATTGTATCTCTCTTTAAGAATGCAGTGTTGGTTTGTTTTAAAATCACAATTTCTGCAGAGTGTTCTGCTGTGTCGCTACAGAGTGACGCTGTGTCATTTTTATTATTTTTTTTTTAAAAAGCAAAAGTGTGAGCATATTGCTGCTTAAAAGATTTATAAGCCATGGCAATGGGCTCTGTCTGGTCACATGACCAGCTCTCCTCCAATCACAGACTTTTCTCTGTTGAACACAGACACTTCCATGATTACATTCTGCAGGATGTGTGTGTTTGGTGTAATAGACAGAATAGCAATATCCACCTTCTGTTGTTGTATCTCTTCCCCCTTAGTGTATTATTAAAAGAGGAATAGACTGCAGAGATG
>NC_092858.1:176648990-176675232 GCF_032062135.1 Pyxicephalus adspersus
TGTTCTGTCCTGATTGTAGTGCAGCCCTGATTATAATTGGCTACAACAGGACTGGAACCCCGCAGGGGAAAGGTTACAGGCACCATAGTGGCAGACTGTACGACCTAGATATGGGCCGTGTCCTAGTTTTTGTTTTTTTTGTCCAAGCTTTTGGATATTTCTTGCAAACCTCCCTCTGACCCCATAATGTTATTCAAACGATGAAAAGTTAATTTGCAACCTTTCCTGGCCAAGAAATTAAAAATGGAACATTTTCCAGATCTGGCATCTCTCCACCTCTAAATAAATAGATTAATCTGACGTAGCGGCACTCTCCCAAACCGCGATTATCCAGCCCTGCTGCTGGCAGCTCCCTGCCTTGGAAATGTGGTGTTAAAGGAAAACATCTGTGATCGCTGGATCTGTGAGCGCCGTGAGACGCAGAATCGGTGACGGATCCTGAATGGTGCTGTAGCCTGGCACTTATGTCCCAATGCACTGGTGTTGGAGCGCCACTCCTCCCAAAAATGTTATACAGGTCAACTGGTGGCTTGGGAGGTAAATCCCCCACATCGACCTTTCTTTCTTTTTGAGACTTTGATGCCAAAATCACTTGACAAAAATTTGTGAAGAAAGGTCTCACCCTCCGTAGTAGGACTTAGGCCCTTCCATGACCGGAAGTCATTGATATCTGAAATCTTGGACTGCGGTATTCATAAATGTCAGTTACTTTGATAACCGCTGAGCCTGCACCAATAAACCATTTATATATCTCTCTGTACAAGAGGTAGTGACCGCTGGAGCCAGCTGGATTCATTGTAAATCATTTCTGTGAGATCACAATGGTAGTTGATCATACTGATCCCAGGACATAAAAGTTGTGCACTTTTCTTTTCTGTGAATTAATGAAACCTGGAAGAGGAGAGACATTATTTTCCTCTGTGTCTCTCTTCAAACTTCCTCTGGGTCTTTGGCATTTAACACTTTGAGTTTGACGTCTTCCGTTGCAATTCCTTCCTCCAACTGCTACATTGCTGCAAGCCTCAGCATGCAGCATGGGCATTGTTACCCTCTGAGATGTCCAATGTAAGGCAAAGCTAGAACAGAGGGAAGTTTAGAGTATAATGACTTTTCAGTGTTTTCCCCAGGCCTTTTTAGCTGGGCGCACCACCTGGCACTTTTCAGTAACCAGCCAGCTCTTTTTGGAAAAGTTGGGTCACAATACAGAGCCTGCCACCCTCCTGCAATTTTTTCCCAACCAGGTTTTTTTTTTTTTTATAGACTCCTGACAGGTTCTCTTAATAAAATTTCAGTATGTTAAAATGTCATCACTCCTACTGCATGCAGATTAACATCTTGAAATCAGATGAAGGCTGCGTGCCACTGCGAATAGCTGGAGAGAGGATCCCAGAGCTTTTAACTCCCTGCAGGAATAAGATGACATGGAGGTACCTAGGAAGGGTAATATACACATTGAACAGCTTCTCTATGCCCCACCCCGGCCGTTCCTGTATGATATATAAGTGAGCAGTCTGGCTATGGGATGCACTTCCTGTCTGTCCAGCATACAAAATCAGGAATGGGGACCGAAACATCTGCTGTTCGCACTGCTTTATGCCTGCTAAATCTCTATCACATCCAAGAGGAACATCGGGGAGCAATTATTCCCAGGGCAGATGATAGAGCATCGGTGTCATTGTGCAAACTGCAAGTTTTTATTTGCTTCCAGAATTCCATAAAGAAAAAATGAAGACTGCCTTCTAAAAGTGCCAATTCCCTGGCTGTCCTGCATGGTGCAGCAGGGTGGCTTGGTGGTTAGCACTCCGGCCTTTGCAGCGCTGGAACCCAGGTTGGAACCTTGGCCAGGACTCTATCTGCATGGAGTTTGCAGGTTCTCCCTGTGTCTGCGTGGGTTTCCTCCGGGTACTCCGGTTTCCTCCCACATTCCAAAAACATGCAGTTTGGTTTATTAGCTTCTCCCCAGCATTAGACTGAGTTAAAGACATATAACTGAGATAGGGACATTAGATTGTGAGCTCCTTTGAGGGACAGCTAGGGACACGACTCTGGAGTTTGTACAGCGCTGCATAATATGTCGGTGCTATAGAAATACAGTGTAATAATAATACCATTAAGAGAGTCCAATAAACAGATCATGTATCAAAAAAATGTCCCTGCTCCGTAATTCTGAATCTAATTGGTGCTTCTGGATAACAAGCGCCATCTTATAGCTCACATGGGCCCCTGGGAGCCATAGCCTGCATTGTCTGCTCGTATCTCACCTTTATGATCTTTTATCAGCCACCTGACTCTTCCTTAACCCATTTTAGGTCTCCTCCTGGTTCTTCACCACATTCACAATATCCGGCTTGAAGGATCGAGTCCACCAAGTGGAAAGCCTGCACCAGCTGTTTACCGCCATTGCGCCGGATCAGATTGAGATTCCACCATTTGTCCTGGATTATGACGCCCGGGTAAGAGACAAAGATGTGATTGTTGTGTAGCCATTGTAAAAAGACGTTTTTTTAATTCCACTCAAATGCCAATCATTCTTCTTCTTCATCATCGCAATGTATGTAAGGTTTTGACACAACTATGGACTATGTACAGCGCTGCGTAATATGATGGCGCTATATAAATACTGTATAATAATATTAATAATCTCCTACTGATCCCTCGCCTACTATCTGAATTGTTTTACCAAGTTTATTGTTTTTATGCTTCAAAGCTCTTTCTGTTTCACCCTTTTTATTCCTCGGCCTCCATCACCTCTCCAGCACTTCTTTTTATATTTCCCTTTCTGTCTTCCTTCTCATTGGAGCCTCCAATAGTTGGTTGAGAGCTGCATTGGACCCCTCCGCCTAATCTTATCACCCTCTGTAGTCTTTAGCACTAATAATAGCAAATGTGCGCGTCACCCCGGCCATGACGTGAGAGCTAAAAGAAGGACGACCCTGCTCTGGAACAATAAAAAGTTATTGGTGGAATCAAGGCACCCTGGGCTACTTTCATGCTATGATGGATAATATCTCTCCCTGTGTAAAGAGAACCTGTCATCTACCTGACTTAGATCCCCCTACTGACTATGAAATGTGAAAGATGAGCGGGAAGAACACGGGTGTGCACCCAATCCTCCCCCAGAACATGTATGGTAGGGTTTAATGCTGCATGTGACTGAAATCACAAAATTCTAGTGCATGCCCCCCTCCTATCCTGAAAAGACCCCCGGTGTAGTCTACGGGGAGCTGATTGGCACCACTTCAATCCACCCAGAGCCCTGCTGCTCAGCCCCTCTCTACTTAAGCTGCGTACACACATAGTTAGACTTCTGTCATTAGAAAGGATCTTTCACAATCGTTTCCAACCATAAAAAACTGAAAGATGCATGAACAAATGCTCTATGAAGAGGGGAGGGGGGAGAACCAGCAGCACCCCACTGTGCTCTCTCCCCTTCGCTTGTACTGCAGTCGTTCCTTGTTCATGGACCGATCCATGATTGATAATGGAGGAGCAATGTGTGGTAGGCAGCAAGAAGAAACATTAAAGGAGTAAGGCCGACTACACACGTCAAAATCTCATCTGGTATCTGCCCTGAGGCTATTATCAGACAAGAATCATCTGACGTGTGTACGGAGCCTTACTCCTTTAATGTTTCTTCTTGCTGCCTACCACACATTGGATGCAGTTACACAGCTTCTGTACATCCTCTCCATACCCTGCCAGATACTATCACGGGTATCCCCTTCTACCGCCCGATATCGGCAATGCTGATGGTGAGCCGATTGTGCCAGAGCGGCAGATCCGAATAAGCGAAAAGCCCGGTGTATATGAAGGCAAGTTCTCTACAAATGGTATAGATAATCAGAGTCATCAATACACATTTTAATTTTGTAGATTGCCTAAAACTAGGTCTCTGATCACAACTTAGCATTAACGTGAACTGTGATATAGCTGGCAATAGATGGCATCGCAGGTAAAACAGGACCTTCAGCAAATAGTTATCACAAAAAAATCCAGCTGAGGTGACTTTTACAGTACTTAAGAGGTAAAGATTTTCTGAAAGACCATACAGTCGCTGTATAATATGGGGAAGGGAGGCATGGGGCGGTGGTCAGGTGGCAATAGTTCCGCTTTAATATAGAACAAAGGGAGAGGTGATGTCCAAGCTAAATTACCAAAACATTTATTATGATCGTTTGTGGGTCCGCAGGAGGAATTTCTGAATGATGCTGGGTAACGCTGTACACGCGTCAGATTCTCGTCCAATATCAGCCCTGAGGTTGATAATCGGACGGGAATGATCCGACGTGTGTCTGTAGCTTTACTCTCCCACATTACATCCTGAAAAATCTGGGTAAAATTACATTTTAAATGTGTTTTTCAGATGACACGGATGAAGACGAGGGTTTGGAACATGACCTGTCTCTCATTGGTTCTCATGCCTTTGCACGCATGGAAGGAGATGTGGACAAACAGCGACGTCTTGCGCTTCAGGGGCAGCAGTCAGGGGCCACGCTACAGAAGCAGCATCAGCGGAAGTAAGTAATATTATTATTTTATTATTATTAATATTAAACAGGATTTATATAGTGATTTATAGCCAGACTCATCCATCCTTCCCTCCGTTCCTCTTCTGCTGCATCTCTTTGTTTTCTCTCCATTGGCTTCCATTTCACCTTAGAATCAAATTCATCTCCTGTGCTTCAAATCCCTCCAGTTATTGTCCCACTTACATTTCTGACCTGGTAAAAAAAATACTCCCACTGCCGCTCTCTCCGCTCCTCCAATGACCTACTACTGACTTCCTCACTCATAACCTCATCACACACACGGATACAAGACTTCTCCGGAGCTGCCCCGACTCTCTGGAATGGTCTCCTCGTCCTATTCGGCTTGCTCCTACTTTCTGCTCAATTAAAAGAGCGCTCAAAACCCATTTTTTCAAACTTTGCCTACCCAGCTTCTTCTGTCTGCTAAACACTCATTACTTCCCACCACTACATATCGCCCATCCTATTGTGTGTGAAATTCCCCCACCTACTAGATTGTAAGCTCTTCGGGGCAGGGTCCTCTCCTCCAACTGGAAGATCAGTAATTGGTGAAGCTGACCTTCCAGGTCTTGTATAGCCCCAACACCAAGAATGCAGAAGAAGAGCCCATTGGCTCCAAAATCTTACATTTGGCTTTAGTGGGGACAACGTGGCCGGGTCTGTTGGTGTAAAATTCTGTGTGCAGGATACATTGGGAATTATATCTCGGATTGATATATTGGGAATTATATCTCCGATTGATATATTGGGAATTGTAAATGGGAATTATTGAAGTGTTTTGCACCGTTGATTGTCAGGATTTTGTGCATGTGGAACGTTTCTGGTTGCAGGCGCAGCGGCCCGCATGGAATGTCGCCCTGACCTCGTACGTTCTTATTAATTTATTAAATATTTTCCTTGTACACGGTGAGAGCCAAAACACACAACGTAACACTAAGCCCATGATCTGCCATATGCAAAACAGAACCATTGTAGGGATAATTATATAGAAAATGCAATACGGATCCATAATACACAACCAGAACCAGAGCTGGGTCATCCAGAGGGCCACCCAAGGAATGTGCAGAGGGCCCGGCTACAACCTTCAATTCAGAGAAGAAATGCAACTGGTTGGAGCTGTGCACCTCCCGGCTTGGTGTCCTTTGGAATGGTTCGGGTCCAGGTGGAGGTCATAGGGGCTTCTTCTGTGCCAGCTAAGGGTATGGGGGGCCAAAGCTGCTGAGGGCCCCCCAACTTTAATCCTCTTCTTGCCAATACAAGGAAAACACGAGCACCGGATCTCCTATTCCTGGCATAATAATGACTCTAATGACATAAACCAAATTGGGGCATGGCATGAGGAGCATCTCCGACCAATCAGCACATACTTAGCCCGGGCTCCTCGGTGTCCCCAGCAGACACCGGCTCCATACAAGTCCTCCATTTCTTGTGCCGGGGAGGGGCTCAGCTACAACCAGTTCTGGTCACAACCATTGTATCATTGGGCATTGGGTGCGCCTCCTCTGGGTGGTGACCCCCCCAGCACACAATCCTGGCACAGGAAGCTTGCGGTGTCACTCCGCTACACACATAAAACCCCCGGGACACAGATGACATTTCTGGTATTCTCTGTTCCAAGTAGGGAGGAAATGAGCAGCAGCGAGCACACGGAACTCTGGATGTTTGCTCGGAGTTGTGCAGCCAGATCTAAAGTTTCACAATTCCAATGCAAATTTACTCTGATGACACCAAAGCAGCTGTATGACAATGGGGCTCTCCGCATGCCAGGGCACTGTGTCGGAGAGGCCACCTGCCCCACCGCGGGGCTTATTCACAAGGATCACCGGAATAGATGATGGCAATGTTATAAAACAATCTATGGCATCGAAATAGAAGAGCCGTGTGTGAAAAACTAAGTACACCCCTTGGTCCAATAGCCCCTTGAAGTCATCATTTCCTGGGTGAATGTACACATTATTGTGGGGGAATATGGTTCCTCTCTTCTATACGGCATTGCTTCAGTTTATTGAGGTTTGCAGCTGTCTTAAAGTCCCGCACAGCATTATAATGGGATTGAGGTCTGGACTTTATTTGCAGCCATTCTGTTGTAGACGTGGGCTCGTTGTCCTGTGTCATCACCAGATTTTGGCCAAGCTTTATTCACATTTGACGCTAGAATACTTTATTATACAGAGGGGTCCATGATCCATTCAATGACTGCCAAGTGCCCTGGCTGCAAAATCCAAATCACCACCGTGCTTCACAGTTGGTATGCAGGGTTTGTGCCGATGTGCTGTGTTTGATTTTCACCAGATGTGGCGCTGTGCATTATGGCCAAACATCTCCACTTGGTCTCATCTGTCCATAGGAGATTGTTCAGGAAGATTGAGTGAAGCTGGGTGATCCAGCAAACTTGGAATGGATTTGGATTTCTTGGATCACCCAGCTTCACACATGAAAGTGTATTCTCTCCAACCTTGAACTAGATTCACCCTTTTTAGATATCCTGCTGACCGTCCCCACCGAGACCCGCCTGGGACTGAAATTAGGTGACAACCATTTAGGAAAGATTTTCATTCACTTCCTGTCATGGAGCTCCCAAACAATTGGAGAATGCTGACTCAGCAGGGGGCTGTCAGGACTCTGCAGAGAGGCTGCTGCTTATACAGGGGCTGGCAGGGAACAGACTTTGCTACCCCAGCTGTGGCTGCTTTATATGTTATGATTTCTGTACCTGGAATGTATTCCGCTGATTTACAATGATCAGGACATGAAGTTTATTTTTATTTTTCTTTGAATCGCTTTTAGTGACATTTCAGCAAATTCTGCAGCCGCTGTGACAGCCGGAATCCCTGGAATTGCCTTAGGTGACACCCGCTGACGTCTGTATCAGTAAACAAGTCATGTTTATTCCATGTATGTGATTAGCGTGTGACACACCCAGCAACACGGCCCGGGCGCACCTTGTCATCTCCAACATTTTCCGAAGCCCGGGGCCACAGCAAACACAAGAGCAGAGAACACACGTTGGGCGATATAAACATCCTTATGGGTTTGGTTGCAAGTTTTCTGGGTCAAGGAAGATGTACGGGGCCCCGCCACAGGGAGATACAAAGTGCACGAGGGCCCCGGATCCTCCTCAGCCTATAAAGACTCCCACAGGGCCCCTAAGTCAGTTCTGCACGGGGCCCATCTTGGGCCACAAATTTATATTTTGCCGATTTAGCCCATGCACACTGATGGGCCGTATTTGGCATCACCAAACCCCCCCCCCCCTGTGGGGAGGTGCATTGTGGGGCGATGCAGTGCCGGCCCATCAGCACCAATTGAATTGGGGGCCAAATTCTAAATGAATGAACACATACTGCAGTCCTGAGCCGTAATGGCCACATATGTATAGGAAGGTCAGGAGAGCCGGTGACAACGCTGCTTCTGCACACATACAGAGCAGAGAGTGTTGTCACCCTAGAACAGGAAATGAGTTATTGGCAGGATCACCAGCTGCAAAAACAAAGACAAAAAAGTACCTAAAAATAAGCCAATGCAGCCATTAAAGGACTAAAAGGCCTTGATGAGAATATGAATCTTCACTTCCTGTGGCCCCGGAATATTAGTGGAGCAGTTGTCACTAGAACAGGAAGTCACAGACTGAATTTGGACATGTGACCACCTACCAAGCAGGACAGGTAAGTACACTGGCAGTGGGCGGAGTTTTAGGGAAGGACCAATCATATTTCAGGCGTCTTTTCCCAAATATTTAGAATTGTAAACTTTTTATTTTTTAACATTTGATATTTGTGAGCTGCGGGCCAGCGGTGACCCCGGGCGGCTGAATTATATTTCTGTTCCTTGGCCCCTCCTCAGTGTCCCCGCGGAGTGTCACCTCCTGTGCGTTATTATTCTGGAGGATTATTTCATTAAAAGCGTCTCAGGTGCGGCATAAATCCCACGGTTTAGATGAGGTGACGGCTCCGGGGTCACCGCTACAGAATTCCTTACTGGAGAATATATTCTAAATCTGACATTTACACCCACTGAGGAAAAGCTGAGACTCGTATGAGGGCCCCGGGGCCCGAACATTATATTTTGGGATCTATGGGATGAGCAGACAGCTGCCAATTGACCAATCTCGGGGTTCTTCTTTATGGCCAGCCAATGATGCTTCCTGGAGGGGGAGTGCTGGTTTTAGGGCAGAGCATGGTGCGCAATAACTTAGGGCCCCAATTGGCAGAAAGGCAGGGAGATGGACTGGGGCCCCAACTTCATATGTACCCAGGGCCTTATTTTGTCTAAAACCTCCTTTGGGGGGGGCAGTCAGGTTGTGCATAGAAGTCCCCAGAGTTACCCAACCAACCCACCAAGGGTTTCATACCACTTTAATCTGACCGGAATACCTAACCCTTCCTGGGCCTAAACCCCCCCACTAGAATTTACCCCCCCAATCTGCCCCCAACACTTCCAGTGCCTAGGCACTCCTATCCTCATAGCTGAATATTTGCAGTGTGGGTCCCCAGGCACTGCAGCCTCTGTCCCCAGATTTGCAGTGAGATTTGGTGTTGTCACCTCTGTGCTGATCTCTGTTCTCCTTGCTGGAGGGGAAGCTGCACCTGAGGAGCCGCAATGCAAGAATCTCCCTGCTTCTGCGTTATCCATTCCGTGATCGGAGCTTCCTCCCCCATCATTACCCCACCAGCTCTGCCACCAGCACACAGAACAAGGATGGGAAGTCAGTAATGGGGAAAGGAGCAGCTGCAGAGTGACCACTGGAATTCCCAGCGCCTCGTCCTTTGCCTTTTGTTAGGCCCCTTTGTGAATCTATTACTATTGGTGACAGGTGCTCTTTAAACCTTCTGACAAAACCTCCTCTGATGCCCCAAATAGAGAATGTGTAAAAGTTTGGGATTGGTCGGGCCCCGGGCCCCAGCCCCTGGCCGCCCTCCATGGAGCTGAGCAATGCTTATGGTTAGAAATACAAATATTCTGTTTTCCCCGGGGACACATTGGGCCCTCATTGTGCTGATCCCGCCATCCGGGAGACAAATAGAAGGATCGGGAATATTCTATAATTATTATCTTTCTATTGTTGGTAACAAATTATTGATCAATGTTTCCTCTTATTTAATGCGATGGTAATAAAACACAAAGATCTGCAGAAAGATAATAGCAAAGATGAGGGAGGGGGCAATTATAGCTGAATGGCATTCATTAGGGGTATTAAGGGGGAGGGCCAATAGGAACAAATTTTAATTACCCCTCTTGTTTTTTTTTATATTCAGTTCACATCAAAGGTTGTTTGTTTATTCTGTATAGGAAATACACTGCGTGTCTGAAACATTCTGCCCAAGCCTGTGGGGGCCGTGTTACAACCTGGGGTACTTGTGGGGGCAGTGATATGATCTGGGGTACTTGTGGGGGCAGTTCTGGATCTAGCAAGGTTCCATACCCAAAAAATGAAGACAGCTGGCTTTCTGGGGGGTAATAGGACATATGGGGGGTAATAGGATGTATTAGGGGTTATGGGATGAATGGGGGTAATGGGTATGATGTGAGGGGTAATGAGATGTATGGGGAGGGGTAATAAGATGTATTGGGGATTATACGATGTATGGGGGGTTATGGTATGTAGGGGGGTAATTGGATATATGGGGGGTAATGGGATACATGGGGGTAATTGGATATATGGGGGGTAATGGGATGTATCGGGGGTAATTGGGACTGTTGGATAAATTCCATACTGGGAACGTTTGATTATCTGCAGCCCGGAATTTTCATCACCGATGTCTGGAGGTTTATTGCCGGATGTTTGGAATCCTCTTTACTTTTCCCATCTAGCAGCAGGAAAAATGTGCTGAATAAATGGAAACCTCCCGAAAGATGATAAAAAAATGGCGGCCTTATGGGGGCAGTGTAATGATCTGGGGTGCCTGAGGGGCAGTGTTATGAACTGGGGTGCTTTATGGGGGCAGTGTAGCGATCTGGGGTGCCTCTTGGGGCAGTGTTATGGTCTGGGGTGCCTGTGGGGGCAGTGTTTTGATCTGGGGTGCCTGTGAGGGCAATGTTATGATCTGGGGTACCCCGTGGGGGCAGTGTTATGATCTGGGGTACCTGTGGGGGCAGTGTTGTTCTCAGCCAAGACAGGACAATAATGTCATTTGGAAATATTAGTGACAACTTTTGTTCTTCCAAATCAAAGCGAGAATCATTTTCCTCTATATCAGAAATTACATCTGCAGCAAATCTTTTCCATTGTGTGGCCCCATAGGTTCTATGCTCACTGACATCCTATAGAAGAATTAAAGGGCCACCATTCCCTGACAATAATACCCGGTGATCCTGCCATAAAGGTTCTTGTTCAGGCTTTGCATAATGGTGCCCCCCCCCCCCCACAGAGCAAACCTAATGCCACCCAGGGGGGTAATATTGCATTGGGTGGCTGTAATACCCCCATCTGGGGGTACACCTGGGGGTGGGGTATATACAGAGAGGCTGTAGAAGCTGCAGCTGGCAGAGGACAGGTCACATGACCCGGGGTTATATACACAGAGATACAAAGTAACAAATGTTTCATGATGACTTATTTTTATTCTTTGTAATAATTTATTTTGCAACAACTTGAAAGCGTGATTTCATTTTCATATTTTATATAATATTACATTGGTAGAATTCTCAAAGTGAGTTATGGCCGTCAGGGGCCACAAATTGCCCCAATGTGTAAAAATAAGTGAATGAGCCCAGGTGATTGATCTTCTGCCCCCGGGCTCTGACAACACATGACAATCTTGTGAACTAAATGCCCAAACAGGGCAGATGAACTACAATTCTCAGCATGCCATCCAGGAGCATATTGGGGGTTGTAGTCCTCCTGCAGGCAGGTTTGTACAGATCTGTTAGGTAACACAATCCGGTGCTGGCAGCCGCTGTGCGTGTGGCCAAACAAGCACAATACGGCCTGACCTGCCCGGCCTGGAGCTGGTGACCGGGTCAGGGAGGGCAGATACACGGGTGCCAGGGCTCAGGCCGTACAATTCACACTCCGCCATCCAATATGATTGTACAGGTGGCCCCCCGCCATGCCGAGGTTCTAATGATTGTTTTATATGGAAACCTCGATTGTTTCGGGTTTTTGGCATCGCGTCTCAGGGCAAACAGACTTTTTTTTTTTCCGGGAAATCATTTTTTGTTAATCTGTTATAACGTTTCTTAGCTGGAAATTCTGCCAATAAAAGCATTTCAGGCTGACAACGCTAAGCCGCTGCTTTGTAATTAGCTGAAGGGTTGTCAGCTTGCCATGGGAGCTCCTTTAATGGATCCAAATGGAGGCGCGCACATGGCAGGCTGACAACACTGCTGATAATTGGCTGCTGATTGTGAGATGCATGAATGGTATTGTAATGTGCATTGCATGCGCCGGTGTATTGCCAGCCCAGGGAACGTTCCCAGCACATGAGTATTGCAACGAGACGCATTGCCACATGCAGCCGCATTATTACCAGCGTGCAAACCCAGCTGTGGCATTGTGAATGGAAGAAGATTCCTTATTTACACATGGGTGGAGAAGTCACAACAATCACACATCGATGGCGTCACAGCACCAACCCAGAGCCATCCGGCAACGCACGCCCAGCTCTGCCCAGCTCTGCCCAGCAGGGTTATTCCAGTTCACATTGAACTTTATATGGGGAACCAGAGGTTCCAGGTATTGGTGAATCAGGTGAGTGGGGTCATCTATTGGATTCCAAATGTAGAACTGGAAACCCAACCAGTGGTGACCCCTGAGACACAGGAACATGGAAATGTACCCTCCATGATCCAGGGTGGGAAGCCCTCAAATTGGGCACAGACCTCACATGGATGGTGGGCACGTCTTACATAGGGGGTGGGGTGGATTGAACCCCCCACCATCCACCCCCTCATCCATGGCAGCCCTGAGCCAGAGATTGGGGCTATTTGCCAACTCTGTAAAAGTTTCCACATTGCCGGCCATAGCTCAGAGCTTGGAATTGTACAAAACCATTATATGGTCAGATGACCCAGCAATGGGGGAAGGACCAGACTACACCACAGCCCACATCAGCACCATACTGAGTGCAGAACATGTCCAGTTGTCACTATTCTGGGATGGAACCTTCCAGTGCATTGCATTGATGTTTTGTATGTTGGCTCATTGTACCGCCATTTATGCTCAATGGATCCCGACACGTTGCGGGGAACTGCCAGCACTATTGCAATGCATGTCATAACGGCAGCATGGCTGCTCAGTGGTTAGCACTCCGGCCTTTGCAGCGCTGGGGCCCAGGTTAATATCTAGGCCAGGACACTATCTGCATGGAGTTTGCAGGTTCTCCCCATGTTTGTGTGGGTTTCCTCCCATATTCCAAAAACATGCAGATAGTTTTGCTTGGACTGTAATAATGATATATGACTATGGTAGGGACATGACTATGGACTTTGTACAGCACTCCATAATATGTCAGTGATCTATAAATACTAATACAATGACAGGAAGTGATGGAAAGTTGCAGTTGTCACCATACAGGACTGGAGGTGAAATCTTCCCATGGGGACACCTGATGCCTAGGCAGATACTTCCTTATGTTTGGGGGTATTTTAATTTCCTCTAAGACAACAGAAATTCAAAAAGGGTCCCTGCAGAAAATAAAGTTTGGGCTTTGGGGATCTGGTTGTTACTTTGAGCAGCAATCACTGAGCCGGCACAGATCTGAGGGTAATCGGCATCAAATAATAATGGAAGATTTCCCCTCCGCTGATCTCATTTCCAGGGATTATGGTGACCAGGATAGGGTGAATCTTTCACCCTGCAATGAATGCGCTGGGGACACAGCTTTATACCCCAAGCAAGGTGCAGCAGGCCCGGAGGTGTAAGAGACAGCAATGCAGCTCTACTGAATTTGGAAACTTTCATATCTGGGCAAACAGAGCGCAGGGCAGCAGATGTTTGTTTTTCCAGCAGTCTAGAGATACAGATTAACCCTTCACCTGCTGCAGAGGCCGCTATCTGAGAAAAACAACTCTCGCTCCAAGATCAGCCAAGCAGTGCAAATTCAGCACCAAGCTAGTGCAGCTTCCAGCAGAGCTCTGCTCCCATGTTGGGTATTTAGGGAAGCCGAGACCTCCAACAGGTGAGATCACCTACACGGCCAATATAAGGGTATGAGAGATTTTACACAGGTTCTGGATTTGGTTGGCAGGTTTTATGCCCTCCCATGGGTAGCTGAGACTCCAGAAAGCATGGACCACCAGGCTCCTAAAGACCCCAATTTAGAGCAGCATGGTGGCTCAGTGGTTAGCAATGGAAAGGCCGGAGTGCTAGGTCCCAGGTTCGAATCTCAGCCAGGACACCATCTGCATGGAGTTTGCTTCGTGTTTGTGTGGGTTTCCTCAAAATTTCCCTTGTACTGTAATAATGACATGACTATGGTAGGGGCATTGGATTGTATGAAGTATAAAAACAGAAACTATCGGGTTTAGAGTGAATACCATTTACACTGGACCAGACCGCTCTGGGTTGAAGAACCCAATTCCTAACCCTCTGACCATTTAATATGAAAATGAATGGATGTCCCCACTGCTAATGGGCCACATGGAGTGAAGGGAAATCCAAACTGTGCAAGCAGAATGACACCCAGATTGTGTCCCCATCTACATTACAGACCTGCAAGGATGAGATCGGCCCCGGCTACACCAGATTATCCAACGACCATTCAGAAGATGGGGTGGGGGTGCAGATTGGTCATTATTTCATTTCCTTATTAAATCTCGGCATGCTGAGGATTTAGCTGCCAGCATAGGGGCAACATGGGCATGTAGCTGGCATTGCAACAAGTTGCCAGTTGTGCCCATAACCTCTTCATGGGAAGACTCATGCCACCATTTTCTGACCCCTTTCTGTTAAAGCTCAAGTTGCCTGGCCATCGATATTTTTTAGTTCCAACCAAACCCCTGACAGTGCTGACGTGGCATTAAGAGTTTAGGAGGGGGGGGGGGGGGGGTCATTGTCAATTTCCTAAAACATTGGGACAGCATTTACACCTGGGAAGATCTGGGGGCTTCATTGCCCTGAACATTAAACACCCAGTATGAAGAGAATAAAGCACTTACAGGAAAAGCCTCAGAAACTCACTGAAGGGTCCCCATGTCACAGCCCTGGAACTAGCACAGCTTCCATAGGACCTCACATAACCTCTATATGGCTGGCTGGTGAATTTACCCCTTTTCAGGATATAAAGAGTCAGACACAAGATAATTGTTTTGTCAAGGTTTTATTTTTCAATGTGCAGCACTGTAAGTTACAGAATATTCCTGAGCGGCTTCTAGGAAAAGATTTGGCAACAGTACAAACATTTCATTGTGCAAAGAAGGTGGAGCAGGAGGCCGATGTCCGCAGGGTCTGTGATAGAGACAGATGGCCCACCCCTGCAGAGTCCATTGTGGGTGTGGTCTCTGTGGCCCACCCCTGCAGAGTCCATTGTGGGTGTGGTCTCTGTGGCCCACCCCTGCAGAGTCCATTGTGGGTGTGGTTTCTGTGGCCCACCCCTGCAGAGAGGGTGATGAGAATCTGATGCAGGATTGGTCTCCAGCTGTCACAGCAGATCCTGAACCAAGTGTTGGTGTTAGGACACAATACAGTTATAGCCCCACATTTACTATCAGGTATAGTTTTGTAGCTTATCCATACACAACCTTTATAAATACGAGTCATTTACTTCTGTATCACATTCCAGCACTATGAACACTCCTTGGTTAGGACCCCCTGAACCAGGGCTGCTGGAGCACATAAGGCACATTTACAATTCAGCCACTGAATTTGGTGTCCTGATTGCTAGGAGCCCCTCAAATATGGAGGCCATTGCAGCATACATTACAAAGCCGTCATCCTAATCCTTTACTGGCCCAGAAGAAGCCGCAGGCCCAGGAGTTCTGCTTCACTGGCTTGTTTTGGGTCAGATATCACAGCGAGGATGTAGCCGACAGCCCATTATACTGCAAACAAATCTGTGGAGGCTCCAAGTTTCTCCCAGACACCAACTTATCATTCAGGGACTTTGATCTGAATAAAGTTTTGTCTGCTGAAACCTTGATGACTTCAAGCAACAAACTCCATGCTGCTTCACCCGGCAGGGTAAAACTGCAGCAAATGTGGGCACCTTGGAACTGCTATACGGGAGCAGGACTACAAAAATGAAAGATTTAGGACCAAGAGAGGCCACTGAGCCCTCCATTTACTAAGGGGAAAATATAGATTGGGGTCCTCACCTCCAGTCCTTGGGGGCTACAGCGGCACATTTTAGTATTTCTTAATAGACAGCAGTAATGGTGGAATGCTTTAGGGAGCCAGAAATGACCAAAATCAGCCTATATGTGGCCCTGGAGGACTGGAATTGAGGGGGAGGGGAGAGGTTATGGGGGATTGGAAGTGATCAAACTGTCTGCTTATTGCCCGGAATGTTTTGTCATTTATTGACATCAATGAAATACAACGAACTAAGAATAAGTTCCGGCCTTCGTATTATCTGAAGATACCGCAGTGACACATTTTTCTAATCTCAGATTCCCACCACCTAAAGCACAAACAGAAATGAGGTTTTCGAGCTTATTCAGAATTTCCTGCAGCCCACAAGGTGCAACCTGACATTTCCTGAAACTACACACGTCAAACCCTCGACATCTTTTCTATTTATTTCCATTCTCAAAATTTGTGACACCACAACAGGGGAAAAAAAAAAAAAATAAAAAAACCCCTTAAAGTCAAAGCCATTTCTTTGGCAGTTTCACCAAATCCAAAAATAGTCTTTGCACCTTCCCCCTTATTGTCCTATACGGGGAGGGCGGCAAATATCCGAGCAAGGCACAAATCCTACAAACATAAATAGAACAAAAATATATATTGCATAGAAAATGCCTGCATGAAGAACCCGCACCCAAAACACACAATAACACTTTTTTCTAATACCTTTTTTTGCCCTTCGTTTTAAATTTTTTCAACAAAAACATTTATCAAATTTTAATTTTTTTTTCTCAATTTTCTTTTTTCCCCCCTCTTTTACTTATTCCCATCTTCAAGGTCTTTTAAAGACCAAGTAGCAAGAGCCCAAATCTTTCAGATCAAGCCATTGAGTGGAGTTTTCACCCCGCTGGAGTTTGGCTCATCTAAATAAGTCAACACTGATAGAGTAAAAAAGTTAAGGCCTTAACCAGCTCAGCCACAAGTTTGACCTCTCCACCGGTGGCCTAGAAGACTTCAATGGTGGACAGGAGATAGACGATTCCATAAAGTCGGGAGACTTCAGGCACAACCAAAAAACAAAAAACAAACAAAGGACTAATTGTCACAGGAGTAGTCCGAGCCACCGGCCGGTAGAGGTCATCTAGTGTCCACAGTGTTAAAGTCAAAGGGTCCAAATCTAGAGAATGGCAGCCTCTAGCTACAAGGAAGCCATGTTGGATAGGACTGACTGTAGGACACGGCAGTGTTGGCAATGTAATAGTTGCTGAAGTTGGCGTCGCTGACGTAGGGGGCAGGTTGGTAGTAGCAAGTGACGTTGGTGGCATTCGGTATGATGTTTTGTTCCGCCAGCACTCGGAGTGCCAGGAGAGAGATGAGATTGAGAGTCTGCCTGCGCTCGTGTCCCATTAAACACACCGTGCTCTCATTCACCACCCTGCGCAGGATCATCAGGTAATCATATTTGCTCTTCTCCTCACCAATAAAGTGGTTCTGGAGATAAGACTCCAACTTGCGCTGCTGTTCAAAGATATCTGAGAAGTCTATGAAGAAACGAGAGCACATGTAACGTTCTAGAGACTTTATCTGCTCCTTGTCTGCCGGTTTAAAGTCACGGACCAGCAGATTGCTGTATTTCATCAGGCCGCCGCCTCGGATCTCCTCGGGGTTCTTGGTGGCGATGAGTTTATTGCGCAGATGGTTTAGAGCGGCCTCAAAGTCTCCGTACATGCTCTCCCCAATGACGGTGGGATGGAAGTGCTCGGACATTGGATTCTCAGAACAATCGTGATAGAAAAGCAGCGAATCCAGAATGATCTGAAATGAGTCGACGCTGAACTCAAACTGGCGGCGGATGGAATTGACAAACTTGAGCTCAATGTTCCTCCCGTCTTTGTTGGACAGAGATATTAAGCTCCAGCGGTCGGCATCTGTGAAGACTTTCACCAGTTTTTGGACGTAAGCCTCTTTCAGAGTCACCGGGCTGATTTTTTCCTTATTTACCCCCTCGGGAAGGAAGTTCAGAAGTAAACCAATCACCACATCTTTCACCAGCTGGAACTCCGCTTCGGACGACACATTGACTCCGAATATCAGGTCCAAATCTTTGTAGCCCAGGCCGTTATCTTTGACCAAGACATGGCTGGCAGCCGAGCCATTCAGCCTCACATCTCTGACTTTGATGCCGGCATCTTCCAGTCTGCTGCGGACCATCTGCACGATGTCCTTCAGGGTGATTTTCAGGGTTGGAAAGTTGCCCCGGCCATGGATTGGAACCACTTCGGTCAGGAAGCTGTTCAAGCGATCGACTTGCTCCCAGGTGAGGACGCTTCGGGCTTTAGAGGAGCTGGCGGTGACGTTTTTCTGGTCTGCCATGGTGAGGACAGATCTTCTATAGAAGCACTGGAAGCAAGAAGAAATAAAGTTAGAATATCTGAGGTCACAAATATAAAAATCTACCTCTGGCAATGCAAGTTGTAAAGCAAATCAGGAAAACACAAAAAAGTTACAAACTCAGACAGAACATTTTATTAACAAACTACAGAACATTTCAATCAAAGCACACATAACATAAATAATCATCCCACTGATGCTGTAGGTTATGTCATAGAAATCCCTTACTTGTGTTCCAAGCAGAATTACAACAAATTCAATACAGCAAGAAGTATGAACCAGCAATGATTTTTTGTACAATGTGGTTAATGGGAGTTATAAAGTCCTAGATTTGTGCAAATTCTCCAGACTTTTTGGACTTCATTTTGCAGAAGCTGAGCAGCAAAACACCTGGAACATGTTGGTTAATCAGTGGGTTGAATGAACACCGTTTTTGCATCTTTGTGTGATAAATATGTATTTTGTATTTATGAATACAATCTAAATAAAGCTTGGCAAAAAAACAAAAAAAAAAAAACTAAAACCTGGGATTTCTAAGGTAGGCCGAGCATTGCTAGGATTGGAGCCGACATGCGGTGCGTTCTGATCCATGTGACCGTTATTTAGCAAACCCTCCACCACCAAGACAAACATACAGACCCCATATAGAGGAGACATTTCATATTAAGCCTATATAAGGTGCATTAAAATGCCACGGTTTGTTATCTTTCTCATCTGTATGAGCCAATACCCCAAATATTCTGCACATTAAAACTTTTTGGAGGCAACATTGATGGCTATATGGTTCTATCCTTGGTATTTGTCACGTTTTCCCAGCTTCCTGTCCAGGGGTCACTAGATATCTGATTGCTGAAGATTGGATTCACCTCGGCCATGACAGGTGGAACCCATTGGGCAGATCTCATCCCAAGGCGGTGGTTGGAGAACCTTCTGGTGATTCCAATTCTGCTCCAGTGACCACATTCACCCAGTGAGGATTCACTTTACTATTGCAGGTCAGTTATACCAGCACCACCCACGTCAAGTCCTACTTATACAGCGAAGACGCCATTACCCCCTCATTGCCATTACCTGATCCCCTTCATAGAAGTGATCTTCTGATCTCATAACGTGTGTTCCCCCAGAGCCATAACGGCCCCCCATGTCAGAACTTTACATAAATGAAGCCGACATCAACATTCAGATTCCACCGTTATCTGTCAGAAGTCTGAGCATCTGGAGAGCAACACCCACACAGCATACAAAGTCCACAGGGCCAAGGTCTGACAGCCAGCTATTGGATAGCAAGCTTCATAAAGAGGACCTGTATGCTGGGATCCTGCAACGTGTAATCAGAGGAAAACTAGTTCCAAGTAGGGAAGCTTTGTCTTGGGTTCCTTGAATAGTTCCTAAACCCAAAGGGGATCAAACCTTCCCTTCTTGGAACTAGTTTCCCTCCGATTAGTTATTCCCCCCCTTTGTATTGATGAAGGCTGGTTGGGACAAAGTGATTAGGAATAAATTGCAAAGGGAACCTCGATTCTGGTGACAACTATTCAGGAAAGTCCAACCATGTATTCAGGAGAGACTGCAAAACATTCATTCAAACCAAATATTCACCCAAGGCCTACTGAGCATTTGGCAATGGTGCCATAGTTGCTGTACTTTGAGGTGTCGAATTGTTGTATAGAACCTCCCAGGAGAAGGGGGAATCATTTACCCAGCAATCCAACAATAATGGGGCACCAGATCTCCAGATGGATCCCAGGGCTGCAGTCAGATTTTACACCAATGCCATCCCCCGCAATCTCCCCGGCCCTCCAAGCTGGGCGCACCGCCCAGCACTTTCCAGAAGCCACCCGGCTGGTTTGTGTTGGGTACAGAGGCCTCTGAGAAATGCCAGCAATGCTCCGGGTACACACTGTACCCATCAGCGGCCTCTCACCTTTTTATAGAACTTACTGGCACCGTGCCACAGCAGGAAGTGAGATGTAGTCCAAGAGTCAAAAAAAATAAAATAAAGGACAACTCCTCCTAAATCAAATTTTTCCACACATGGCAGTATACGGAGACTTCCCATAGCTGCGGCCATTTCTATGGAAGAATCAACGTTATCATTCCAAAGCCGAGAAGTGTAAATCTGTCAGAAACGCCACAAATCTGAATATATACAGCAGCAATATCATTGGCCAGATAAACCCATTAAAGTGATGGAATGAGCTCTAGTAAGTTACTTTGCCTGAATGAAAGTGTTATGGACTGCTGCAGGCAGAGGAAGAATTTCCTTGGTCTCTTCTCTGCTGCATAGTGTCCCAGCCATGGACACTTCTCCAGCTTGGGGGTTTAAACATTCAAACATCTAAGGTGGCTCAGGACAAGCTATAGAAACACATAGGCAATGGGAGGGGTGCAGGTTTATACTAGAGAACCTGAGGGGCATTTTGGTTCAAGCACCTTTTGTCATCCGTTATATTGCAGAGATTCTCTCATATGGTCCAGCTGGGATTTCAGGCAAAGCCCAGAAGTTCTCCAATCCTCTGCAGCGCCATATTAATCAGGAATCAGCTTCATTCCAATGAACCGTCCCCAGGATCAGTAAGGCATGCAATGCGATTGCTATTCAGCTCCCTGGAGACCAAGGAAATCAGAGTCACCCCGGCCGTCTATGTGCTCCTAGAACACTTTACTATAAATAGGATGAGGCACCGGCTGCACAACATGGAGAGCTGCTCCTTAATGCAAGGGACCACCAACAGCTTCATTTAAAGAGAACCGGTCAGAATTTGGCAGCTGCCCATCCTGAAAAGCTGGTTGCAGTTTTGGGACATTTACCATGCTTGCTTCACTAGCAGACCTGAACATTCTTAGGCCAATCCTAGGAGGGGTCAGAAAGCCCAATTCTCAGTTTGGCCTTCCCAATAGGAATATCAGCTTGGTTCCATAATTTGGATGATATCAGAGTTTGCATTGTGATATTTATATATATATATATATATATATGGGGATGACCAATCACACAGCTTCTATAGCCGCTGCAGGAAAGCTTCCTCCCACCCTACAGATGGACGTCCGGCAGCCTGGAGGGTCTGCATGATATACATCAGGTCTGATCCAGGCCACACACAGTTTATATACATAGAAGACGTTATACAGGGGCCCAGCTGGGTGTAATGTATACTGAAGCCTGAATATTATATACAGCACTTCATATTCTGCAGAATGTCAGCTCCATGTGTGATAATCTGCAGAATAACCCCTCACCCGAGGCTTGTCCCCCATTCTGCATGATGCGGCCATCTCTAGAGGAATACTGAATGGCTGCGATAGAGGAATGATGGATCGCTTTACCAGCCGACACCATGGAAATGGATAGCGGCCGGGCCCAGCTCTGCCGAATCGCAGCCAAAGTTTTTGCTGATGGAGATTCAGCTCATTATGTGATGGAGGGGGAAGGGAAGGCCTTTTAATGCTGCACATAGGGGGCGCCATTGCTTCCTGAAAGATCTATGCCAAGCAGAGACCAGAAGGTCGATGGACTACAGGAGGGGCAGATACAAGACCGGTCACCCTGCACATGGAGAGAGCGGTAGTGACCGGTCTGCATTACAGATCAGAAATAACGATAATCGGGAATGTGCATGGGTCTTATATTCAGATACATTCTGATCTCAGGTTTCCATTTCAACTACAGAAAACAAATTAAAATTCATTCTAGGGGACGAGCTGTATGGCTTGAAGGCCGGTGCATTAGCCTACAGCAGCCAATCAGAATCCATTCCGCTAAAGCCACAGCGATATCTGAAAGCTGACTGGTTACTAAAGGATATTCAGTGACTAATTTGTTTCCTATGGAAGTTTATTTCCAGACAGAAATCTTCATTCTAAAGGATTAGGTCAGATTTTGGATCCCAGAGATTTCCCCTTTTGGAAATATTTCATTGCACAGGAAGTGGGAAACCAAAACCGACATCTGGGATCTGCCAAAACCTTCCCCCCATAGATCTCTGCATTACCTCCATCTGTACAATAATAATGGGCTAAGGATTGCAGCAAGGCATGCAGCTATGGTAAAGTATAACCAATAGCACAGAGGATACCATAGGGGGCGCCATTTATATGTCTCATTACAGGTGGAGGCAAAAGCAGCTTTATAAGTATAACCCTAAAATTAAGGTAAAGGTTTAGGGGTCACAATTCTGCATACAGAGTGATCAATGGCCTCCCCCTCCTCAGATACTCACCTGACCACCGCCCCCCCCCCCACACACACAGTAAGTAGGTTACCCCGGATTTAATCACCTTCAGATCTCAGGAGACCCAAAACCCAGGACACACGAAGCATATGGAGACTTCGCTATAGCATATTACAGACACAGAAGCTAGACCGGAATACGGAATTAGGGGGGCAAACGTTTGCCTCATATAGGAGCTCTTTGCCACGGCCATTGGAAGCGATATAAGTTTACAACAAACATGGCATCAGGAATACTGAATGGCTGCCAAGGCACTGATCAATGTGAGAACTGGCATTACCAGTATGGAAGCCACATTGGGCAGGAACAGATTATGCCCCATGGTATTCTGTGCCCACCTGGATAAAATGTTCTAGAAGACACCCCAGAATCAGCCCTATCGGGTGCAATCTGCCCATTTGTCCTGCTTTGTGGTGGGAACACCCAGCACCCCCATGAACGCCCTCATTCGGCACCTCTAGTAATTAGTAAATTCTGCAATACAAACATTGTAGAGCACATAAAACAAGTTCCATGTCTTGTGTGCCACCTCCCGAGGATAGAGCACAGTGCCCTCATATCACAGGTAACATCCAATCACCAGGCAGGTGTATGGGCACCGAGGAGGGTGGCATAGGGGGTACAGATCCCAGTGTGCAAAAGGTGAAAAGTCAGAGGGTGCCAATGAGATGTAACTCCAGGACTGATGCCAACCTTCTACCCCCACCTGCTAAAGTGACCACAAAAAACCCCCCCACCTACCTATTGCCAAACCCAGGTCTGCATACCGATCTGTTCCTAAAGGAGACAGCTAGAACAGAGGCCCATGTGACTGCTGGGGCCACCAACCAGGGCCCCAAAAAAATCATATCTGCAGGAGGATCAGAGGGGAGACAACAGAACCTTCCCCTTTAAGGGGCATTCCGTCTCAGAATCTTCGCTTCCAAATAACATTCAGGACCAGTTTTTCTGCGTTTTTCACCACAGGTGTCCAAACCTCCGGCAATAATTCCTAAGTGACAGCACGAGACCGGCATTCTATTATGGAAACAGCAGGACTACAACAACCAGCAGAGCCAGGACTACAACAACCCCCAAGCTTTGCTCACAGAGGCCTCCCCAGACCACATGAACCATTTCCTCCCCTTTATGACATTTTTTGGGGCAACCAATAAGCAGGAAATCTTGGGGAGGGAGGGGGATGGGTTGACAGACAGAACTGGAGCAATAAAGATTGGTTACCCCCCTCCCATCCCCCCAGGGGTGATCTCCGCAGGTCACTGAGCTGCTATTTTAGCCGCAGGGATCATCATTACCAGTGAGCTGCTCTCTATATATAGAGCTCAGAGGAGCGGCTCTGCTAATAAGGAAATATTGGGGAAATGTTACAGCCGGACCCAGAGAGGAGAATACGGGGTGCAAGGGGGCCCGGACCAAAAATCAGCAGAAGGGGCAGAAGGTGGAGCCACCAAGGGCTGAATATCTTCTATTTATTCTCAGACTCCATGCCATGGCAGAGGTCACATGACCCCCATGCCAGGGGCAGTCCCCCAAAAGCATTGCACCCATTCTACTCCTGTATCTGCAGCCCCATCACCACTTCATCTAGAAGCTGGCAGAGCCCGGTATGGATGATGGCAATACAGACAACTCCTGATGGGCCCCCTAAACCCAAGTACCCTGGGGCCCCCCCAGCCCAGGCATTCCTCATCACATCTGTGGCCCCGGCACTGCCTCCATCTGTGATCACTGCACTTCCTGTTTGTCTCAGAACTCTGAGGGATCCGGTCAGATCAGAAATGAAACCGGCGGGGTACCAGCACCTGGCGCGGCTGTTTCGGGAAGGGGGGGTTGGGGGAGGTAACAGCACCATCAAGACAATTCAATGGTTCCATATGGGGCCAATCACCAGAACCAGAGGGCCCACATATGGGGCAGATCAAAGGTACACCAGATCCCCCCTCCCCCCATCAACCACAGACAGGACACAGTCCCCCCCCCACACCAGAGTCATGCCAGATACCCCCCCCCAGGTCACACAACTGCCCCTCACACTAGCAGGAATGACCCAAATACCCCAAACTAGGAGACCCCGAAGTGCCCCCCACCCCCATGAATCCAGAGAAGACATTGAGGGGTAATCAGACCCAGATGCCCCCCCAGCATTGTATTTTGCCCCCTAGATAGGGACCAGCTGTGCCATGGCCCTATAGCAGAGCCCTTTGTGGCCCCTCCATGGCTACAGAAGATATTTTGGGGAAGCCGTCACCCCCACAGCCCATCCCCCCCAGGGTTTGGGGTCACCGCCTCGCAGACTTTCCTAAAACACAGAAATGGAGCCGAGCGCAGAGCAGATGTGATCATCCGGCACATTCCCAGATGGACAAATTCCTCGCCTGTCACTGAAATAACACAAAATCAGCAGATCCAGGCAGAGATCACATGGCTCACAGGAACCAATCAGGTCACAGATATTCACAAAACTGAAATATGGAACAGCAATGGAAAGACAGCTGAGCTCCTACAGAGCATGCTGGGATTTGTAGTCTCAGGGCAATTCCACAGCCTATAGCTGGGACAGCAACATTCCTGCACAGGAGCCCCAGGGGGAGCAGCATGCCAGGAGATCAGGATAGCACAGGAGCAGAGCTGATAAGCAGGGCAGAGGCCCAATGTGACTTCAGATAAGAATTATCAGATCCAACCAGAAACCCTTCCCTGCCCAGCTGAAACTACAAATCAGGCTGTTACCAGCCAGTGCACCATCAATCCCAGCATGCTGAGAGTTGTAGTGCCACTTCTATCCAGTACACCTTATGATACATGGACATTGCTGAGACTTGTAGTCCCCCAACAGCTGGGGCCCCTGACACAGCCAGCAACATCTGCTATATGGGTACAAAAAGCAGCCAGACATGCTGGGTCTTGTAGTGCTCCACACACACAGCTTTAGCCTGGAATCTGAGCATGCTGGGACTTGTAGTCCTTTCTACACCAAGACAAAGTTTTAGGACAGCTGAGCATGCTAGGAGTTGTAGTGCACATAAGAAGTCACAGTCAGGCATGCTGGGAGTTGTAGTTCCCTTCACCCTCACAGATTCAGCCTATGACAGAGCATGCTGGGAGTTGTAGTCCCCGGCCCTCCAGGCTGCCCGGCCAGCAGTGACGACAGATGTGAGGAATTCGGATGGAATTCGGGCTCTGACAGCAGCCGAGCGGCCGGGTAGAGTGGGGGACACAACGGGGACACCCCCCAGACCCGACCTGACGATCCATGGACGATTTATATCAGCAGAGCCTCGCACTGAATGTTCAACTGGGCGGCTATGAGGGGGCCCCGAGCAGGGAAGGGGTCCTAGGCTGCATGCGAAGGGGAATCACTCACCGTTCAGGGTGCACTTGGTGTCTCCAG
Source organism: Pyxicephalus adspersus (assembly GCF_032062135.1). NCBI lineage: Eukaryota > Metazoa > Chordata > Amphibia > Anura > Pyxicephalidae > Pyxicephalus > Pyxicephalus adspersus. The sequence goes on from NC_092858.1 coordinate 176,674,758, forward strand.
ACAGAATAAATTGGTGACCGACTCTTCTCCGTTACTCCGCTGTCACTGCATCTACCGCTCAGCCCGGGATCCCTCCGCTCTTATACGGTCCTGTCAGGACTCATCGAGTGATGGGTCCTGACAGGAGATCCCTCCGCCTCCTCCTCTCACTATCCTCCAGCCCCCCCAGACTGACCCCCCACTTCAATCCTCACCCGAGGTCACCAACCGTGAGGAAATCTTCCCATTCTGGGCACCCTCGCCCCATCAGAGCCCCGGAACGCAGCGGACTACTTAATACGTGATTAGTAAATATGATCCCTCCGCTGCCGTCAATGGTTGCCCGGAGACCCGTACACAGTAGGCGGGAGAGCCTTATAAAGGGGCGGGGCTATAATGGTATTATGGGCGGGGCTGAGAGTGTTCGCTTCACCAATGACAGCGGCGCGCTGATTGACATAGTGTAACAATTATGTGATAGCAGGACCTGTCACCA
>NC_092858.1:176676914-176678909 GCF_032062135.1 Pyxicephalus adspersus
GAGAGGAGAGTGAGGAATGGGGGAGAGAGGAGAGTGAGGAAAGGGGGAGAGCAAATTTAGCTGGCAATAAAGGTAAAATATTCAAAATGTTCTTTTTAGTCCTGATCCTAATACATGGAAGAATAAAATAAACTTCTCTTTGTACAATCTTTATTGTCCATTATCAGTAGCTGGGCTGAACAATAGGAGAAGCTACCCTTACCATCTGGGGCAACCACCAGGAATGTGAGCATGTGGCACAGGGGGGTGAAGGGTAGGGGGGTTATTGCTGGCGCCACCCTGCAGGCCAGGGATGGGACTACAGTTGATGATGCCATGACTGTGTAGTCCGCGCCCCGCCAACATCAAAGCTGCCGCCCTTTGTCCCTATTTGATTCCCCCCAATATTTCTCTGCGTAGTAACACAAAGCTGGTTGGGTCGCCCCACCCTGGCACATCAGAATTCTTCTATCTCTGATAATTTACAGGCGATGTGTAAAACACAAAACATTCGAGTAATTAAAGGCGAAATGATTCAGAGCGCCTGGAGCTCAGCGATACGACAAATATGAGAAGTTACATTCCGTTCTGTATATCACAACACCAGACAACAATGACCTCCTAACCCAGATGGTTCCGTCAGGTCGCTCACAGTCCCAAAACAAGAAAATACATCAGAACGCTAATGGTGTCATTATTATCAAGATAAATGGCGACACATTTCAGGGGTCTGTGCTCACTGTGTCAGGGCTGGGTGTGATATCTGCAATGAATTCATCATTTGTTGGGGATTAATGTCGCAATTCTGAATAAGTTATGGATGGAACGACAACATTCCCCTCCTATTGTGTGATACTTCTGCCATCTCCTAGATTGTAAGCTCTTCGGGGCAGGGTCCTCTCCCCCTCCTGTGTCATGGTCTGTATCTGTCTGTCATTTGCAACCCCTATTTAATGTACAGCGCTGCATAATATGTTGGCGCTACATAAATCCTGTTTATTATTATTATTATTATTATTATTATTAATAATAATAATAAGCATATAATCAGCACCCACCCTAAACATTGGGAGAGTCACCTGAAGAGATAACCTGGCAGTTGGTGCCGTGTATATTAGGGATCACCTGGTCTCACCTGTGCCTCTGTAGGTGAGGATGTTATGCTACCTATAGGTGCCAGGTTGTGACATAAAGTGACAGGTACTCATCCCAGTGCACGGGAGCATAGACAAGCCGAAGCAAAGGTCAGGAGCAGGAGATCCATCAAACCAGGCAAAGTACCAGGAGATGGGCAGGGGTCCAATCAGTGGAGGTCCGGGCAAGCAGACATAGAGGACCATCGCGGGGGCAAAGTAGGCAAAAACACAATGCTAGAATGATAAATTTATTATTCCAATGGGTGTGATGATATACAGCTATACACAGGCGTGTCAGGAGGGGCAGGACAGGCCTTGGGTTCCGGTTCTGGTTCTGGTGGGCATGGCTGGATGCCGAGCCACCTGTGACACAAATATACATACTCCAAGTGCTGCACCTTTTCTGCAGGACCATAACTAGAAGAAGTTGGTGACATTGGGCCGGAGCTGTTCTGTTTTACTAGCAGTACCTTGGCCCAGATACACGAGAACCTGTAATAAAAGTATAATATTGTATATTAATAGAAGGAGATCCAGCAATGTATAATATTCTTCATATAATCATTGTATAATGACCTCCGAGGTCATCTGACCATCACAATGATCACAAATAGTTGGATATTCCAATTCAAAATCCTAAACAATAATACAGAATTGTCCACCAACCCCTCCAATGACCATTATCATAGAATTGTCCAACCTACCCCCAATGGTCATTTTATGAAGCCCCCCACCCCTAATGGCAATTAATATAGCTATTACCATCCTCCACTCTTCTGAGAAGGTTTTCCACAAGATTTTTCAGGGTGTCTGTGGGGATTTGCCCCCCATTAGTGGAGTCAGGTGCTGATGGTGGTGATTTGCTCCCTATTGGTGAGGT
>NC_092858.1:176679600-176680455 GCF_032062135.1 Pyxicephalus adspersus
TGACCACAAGGCTGGAAGACCACCATTGTCTGCAATGTCTTTGTATGATGGAGGATTACCGGGACCCCTCACTGGAGACTCCTGAACCCCATCATTGGGAGGGGGGTTCTCATTATTTTGACCATAGGGTATATTATAATTTGTAAACCTGCAGTGACAATAAACCGGAGAGTAACAAAGCACTGAGGTGCTGAATTTTGTGATTTCTCGCAGGGAGATAATAAAACATTTTTTGAATGTCAGTTTCTCCTAATTTCTCTTTCAGCATTGAGGGGAGATTTGGTGGCCCCGAGCCGATGATGCTGGGAATTTGTCACAATAGAGAGAAGGGACGGCGATGATGTAGAATACGTTGTTGTCTGATGGTTATGTGATTGTGTGAGCCGCTGAGGGTGAATGTGATGATAATCTGTCTGGGTGGTAAATGGAGACATTAATAGTTCGCTCTTTTCTAGGAATCATTCACCTGATCTGACGCTCATTCCAAGAAGAGACAATATGACTTCCAGGAGGCGGAGGACCTCCATATTCCCAGGTGTGAGGCCCTCTGCTGTCCCAGGTAGTAATGTAACCGTACCTGACACCTACTTGGATTGAAAGCCTCAATACTTATTATAGTTTATAGTTATATTTATGAGGATAATTATATTTGTATAATAAATAAACAGAATCTGCTTCCTTCTCCATGTCACTGTCTCCTCATGCAGATCTATTAGACAGTCTCTGTCCGACTGAAACCATTAGGTTAGTATAAAATCTAATGACATGAAACAGCCACAGTGCTCCCCGGAGCTGACCCCGGGATCTCTGCTTAGGATTTAGGAGACCTGCAGCATGCAGAAGGAAGTTTGATTT
>NC_092858.1:176681506-176695304 GCF_032062135.1 Pyxicephalus adspersus
TGTTGGGATAATTGTTGTAGGAAAGTTTGGAATTTCCCCTGCTGATATGGCAGCACTGTTAACATCTCCAATTGTTCTGGAAATATTTCACCGGGTATATTCGGGTATATTTCACCGGGTATATATATCGGGTATATTCTGAGCTTGCAGAAGCTGAGAATAGAAAACAAACGCTTTTTATAGATCAGGAAACGGCTCAAACTGTCACTTTTTGTTGTTTTTCTCTCTGCGCTATTTCCCTAAATTCCCAAACCTCTCCGCTGTTATCAAACCTAACCAATAAAAGTTTGGCTTTTCCCCCCATGAATTCCCGCAGCAAGTGGCCGTCCCCCTGACATAATAACTGTCCTAACTGACAGATCCCTTATCGTGTCTGATGTAACCTTGTGTCAGCGTCCCCATGCTTGTGCAATGTATGAATGGTTGTCGCTCCTCCATACCCCGGCCTGTATGCGGCCCCGGGCTTTCTTCACATTTGTCAGTGAGACCAAGCAGCAGATAATATCAGGAGGAAATTACCGTTACAGATTTGTATCAGCCGCTTCCTCCATCTGTAACCAAAAGTCTAACAGAGGAATAGAAAAGTGTATACAGGGGCTGCAGTGCGTCCGACACAATGCTCATACAATGACTCCTATACATGGCGGGATAGAATTGGGGGTATCAGTACATATCAATGCCAGTCACTCTGTGCCCCACCCCCTGGAGGGGTAAATAAAATGTGTCACCCCCTAGTGGAACTTCATCATAGGCGAAACGCGTCTGCATGATCTTCTTCACCTTGGTTTACCTGGAACCAATAAAATCTGAACCTTGACATGGTATCGAGAATTGGGTGCAAGGGGGGGAGGGGGGCATTCACTGTGCGTGCCATTGAATTGGGTGTATTGTTAGAACATGCTGCATGTGAGATGTTCCAGCATTGCTGCAATGATTCTTCCGGTATCACTGGGGGAAAACTGGACAAGACCCCAAGCCATGCCATACATAATATGTGTATATACCCCGCTGCCAACAGGTGGCGCCCTGGCATTTACTGTATGGCCACTGGGGCCCCTGTGTTTTTTGAGCTACGTCGTCCATTATTACCAGCATTCGGGGAATGATCAATGGCAGACAAAAAGCTGCAAACCGCACAATGAGCAGTGAGATCTTTATGTAGATATGGCGGCAGTGCAAAGCAGCAACTTTAGGGCCAAAAAGGCCATTGCAAGAATCAAGCTGCAATCTGCCCCAGCTGCGTGCAATTACCCAGTATTTATATAGCGCTGACATATTACACAGCGCTGTACAAAGTCCATGGTCAATCTTTGGGGGAAGTACCCGGAAGAAACCCAAACACGGGGAGAACCTGCAAACTCCATGCAGATATTGTCCTGACTGGGATTACAACCTAGGATGCAGCACTGCAAAGTGCTACCCACTGAGCCACCATGCTGCCCATTCACCCATTCATATGAATAGAAGAAGTTGGGGCAGCAGCTGAGCACACGTTGCAGCTCATTAAGGGTCAAAAATGTTTCTAATATAGAAGCCAATGAGATTTGCAGATTGGGAATCTGCACAGAACTGCAACTTTATCCAGAGCCCCAGATGGCAGAGGATGCTGGGAGTTGGAGTGCTGAGCATTGGGAGTGCTGAGCATTGGGAGTACTTCGATAGTTAATAAACACCAACAGGGATTAATTAACCTCGGCTTTGTTTGGATGAAATCTTCATGTGATATACAAACGCCTCCACCATAGAAACCCGAATTCCAAATCCAGCGCTGCTGAGCCCCGGCAAGCTGGAAACAGCTGTTATATCTTATATTAGGACATAGGGGCCCTGGGTGTACAGTGGGATAAATGTCTCTATATTAGGATGAATCCTCCTCCTGTGTCACTGTCTCTATCTGTCTGTCCTTTGCAACCCCTATTTAATGTACAGCGCTGCGTAATATGTTGGTGCTATATAAATCCTGTTTATTAATAATAATAATAATAATAATAATAATAATGCTTATAGGCAGCCTGAGTAAAAGATGACTTTACAGCACTTTACATTGAACCATTACTGAGCTTAGTATAGATAGTCACCTCTGTCAACATTTTATATCGTTACAATGTGGAATTAAAGTGGAACTAAACTGCAAACATAAAAATATTGTGAGCAGGCAAGTTGCAGATTTATTGCAGGTGATGCCGCTTCTGCAATAAGGTGAATTTACCTGCCTGTCTGCAGTTTATGTACATTCACCTCTCATCATCCTGTCAATGGTGCCGGATCCTCATCTAGTGTTATGTTGGGTTTAGGGGTTCAGTGATATTGATGAAAGGCAGCCCAGGGAATGCTGGGATTGTACACTGACAGTGTATGTACAGAAGAGTGCAAGCAGCCAGGTAAGTTCGTCTTATTGCAGAAGCGAGATTGCTGCAGGAAAAATCTTTTATGTTTATCTTTTCATTGGTGGCTAGGAAGTGATGACCCTTCTTATATTGATAGTCAGTGTAGTGACCCTTTTTGAAGCTGCAGCTCATTTGCAACCTTCCATAAAAATTGTAACCTTGAAGTCAAAGCTAAAAACAACAGTCAATGATTTAAAAGCTCCCCCCTTGCTTTTTCATAGTAGCAGCATAAAACTATGATCTCCAGGATCTCCAGGAAAAATAAAAAAATTCTGTTCTTTAAATTGGGGCAGCACGGTGGCTCAGTGGTTAACACTCTGGGCTTTGCAGCACTGGGTTCCAGGTTGGAATCTCGGCCAAGACACTATCTGCATGGAGTTTGCAGGTTCTCCCTGTAATTGTGTGGATTTCCTCAGGGTACTCTGGTTTCCTCCCACATCCCAAAAACATGCAGTTAGGTGAATTGACTTCCCCCCAGAATTGACCTTAGACTGTAATAATGACATATGACTAGGTTAGGACTACTTTGAGGGACAGGGATGGGCTTTGTGCAATGCTGCGTAATATGTTGGTGGTATGTGCATATTATAATAATAATTGCCACAGACTTACATACGTCAAGCTTGTGACATGCCCAACCCCAGGTCTGTAGTATAGGAAGGTCTGATCTGCAGTGCCTGCTTTACTTCCTGGTGACATGGGCACTGCTCACCTACTGTTTAAAGAGCCCATCATAGGGTCTTGAGGCCTTCATAGGTAACCTCATGTTGGGGGCTGATTAAAGAATGAATGGCTGTATTGATGCAAAGAGTGCAAAGCTTCTGACTGCTGGTTACCCTTACTAGAAGAGGGGTCCTTGAAGATCAGGTGAGATCAGATTCAGGTAAGTTTGCATAGGTTATTGTGGTAGAAAACTTTTTTACCCAGAGCTTTTCTTTAAACTGAGCCCTTTTCCCTCTACTTGCCATTCATGTTGTCTCTTTCTGTGTTCCTTCTGACCCGCAATTCCTTATCACTGCACCCAAGCTTTAAATACGACTGGATGGGAGAGCGGAGCCTCCTGCAATACGAATTTCTGGCTGCTTTTCCTGTAATGGAGAAAAGAAAACTCACATGAGATCAGCAATCTGTTATTTCATATTTACAACGGGCTATGTCACCCAATCCCGTGCCTGGGCAGTGCGAGATCACATGACGGGGCAGAAGAAGGTGGACAAAGATGGCGGCGCAGGACTCAATCCAGGACATCTCTGGCGGTAAAGGTGTGATATAGTTTTTTTTTTTAGTTTGGTTCCCCCCCATTGTACTCTGCAGAGGTGAGAATACAAGAAACCCCAACAAATATTCCATTAATTTTTCCCTTATGTGGTCTGAACAAACAATGAGCCAATAATTACAACAATGCCAGTTATTTGGAGAAATGTTTGACAATGCCAGAATCTGGGGTGAACTGAATGAACATCCTTCTCCTTCAATTCTTCTTTTATATTTGTTACATGGTATAGTAATATTGGAGACATTTATACTAAGAAGGAACACACAGAATTATGAAACATAAAAGTGCAAAATATTTCTTCTGTTTTAGCCACCTTTTGCTTTGATGACAGATTTGCACCCTCTGGACTTTCTCTCAATCAGATTTGTAAGGAACTTACCTGGAATGGATTTATAATAAATAAAACACGATAAGAAGGAAAGGAATCCCGGTAATTACCTCCTGACCAGGCACAGCCATTTTAAAAAATCTATTTCAGGTTAGTTCCTCATGAATCTGATTGAGAGAAAGTGCAGTGTGCGCAAAACTGTCATTAAAGCAAAAGGTGGCTACTTTGAAGAATCTAAAATAGAAAAAATGATTTGGTTTGTTTAAAGTGGTGAAAATGCTTAATCAGGGTGGTCATTATCACAGAAAGGGACAGGTGAGTGACAGGTAAGGGACAGGTAAGGGACAGGCGTCTGTCTAATCGCTCCCTGGGCTCTGCGGACAGAGCTGAGCCACACATGTGCAGCGTCAGCTTTGCGTGCCATGGAAACCCGGTAATCCTGGCTTCCCTTGTGCGGGAGTTAGGTCATCCGGCACTGCCAATGGAGATGACCGAAGATCACTCCTGGGAGGAAGAAAAAAAGAAAGATGGCGGCGCCCTGCGATGGAATGCAGATAGGGGAGTCATGTGAAGAGAGAAAACTAAAAAGGATTCCCAGCATTTCTTGGTGATCAGACAGAAATCTCATGAAAATCTCTGTGAACGCCCGCTGTGTATGTCAGACGTCTGTTACCTCTCCAAAGCAGCAGAATGTTGGAGGATAGGGCGGCCATTGTTGTGTACCCATCAGGCTGATATGTCTGAACTGGCACTATGCCAACCAAGACAGCGAGTTGTCATTGTGCCAGGCAATACCCGGGCAGGGTACAGGTACTATACAGCCTGTAAAGGATTTCACAACTGCAACCTTTAATCCTGCAATAAACTCATATTATTAAAGCTCTGGTAATAAAAAACTAAAAATTATCAGCTAAGAAAAATAATGCGTGCAGAAGTATTCACCTCCAATCAGGAGCTGTACCTGTAGTGCATTTTTTGCATGCTAGAAGTCACCAGTCATGAAGGCTGAGTGATGGTCGGTGTTATTCAAGCTACCAAGGTATAAATACTGATGTTATACTCGCTATACCTATCAGTCTCTATGGCACAGCAATGCCTCATCAGCATGGAGTGATGTACACACGTCAGATAATCATTGCTGGAGGTGATCAGTTCTGCTCATCTCAGGTAAGAATCTGACCAGTATAGAGGTAGCTGGACATCTCTCATGGATACGGCCCATCCGTGAGCGACAATTGGGAAAAAAAAGTGAAGTGAGGAGAGCACAGTGGGGTGCCGCTCACTTGTCCTCCCATCCATAGAACAGAATACGCAATGTGTTCACTAGAAATCTTCCTTGGTCCTAAATCTAGGTTCTGTACCCACCCCAACACATTTCAGGCTGCAGGAAACCACAAATGTTTTGGCTCCAATTTATTTAATATTTTGGTAAAGTCCAAGAGGACAATCAGAAAAATAATTTACAATAAAAAAAAAAGCTACGCGAAGTCCAACAGTTTTCCTGAGCAAGCAGGGTACAGTCAGGGTAGAAAGGCCACCTACCTGCCATCATGACACAGAGAAAGACCTCTGCTATATTGAAGCAGTGGTCTCTCTACAGAGGTTGTCAGTGCTAATTGGAAGGTTCTAGCTATGATTTATCAGGGGGTGCGGAGAGACCACTGCTTTCTCACAGAGAACAACAGTCCTTACCTGTACCATGCAGCAGAGAGAAATAGGTATCACACCTGGAAGTAAATTATAACTTTATTTATGTATCGCTGCTTTTAGTTGGGTCTAAGTTTAGAAGAGTCATTTCTTCTCCCATGGATCATCCCGGAAATGACGGAAATAATTTGGATTATGCTTTGCCATCACTTTGGCTTCCCAGGTTGGGGTCTCTGCAGGATCTTAGGGACAGATTGTGAGCTCCTCAGACATGACTATGAACTTTGTACTGCGCTGCAGTATGTGTCCATGATAAAAGCCTATCAGTGCCTACTGATGGAAAATTCTGCTTTCAACACTCAGATGTGGGGCTGATGGCAGCCTCTCACCCCCTGCACTGAAATATTTGCCCAGACTTGGCATTCTGTAGCCATACGCGGTGTGAGAGAACAGCCGTCCTTATCGCTTTTACGCCACAAGTTTTCTTCACTTCTGCGCAGCCTAGAAATGGCGAGGGAAAGGCCAGGATCAGACAAGATTTGACAGGTCAATTTGTCAGGTGTTTTAGCTGCGGAGGCTGCGTGCCCGGGTGAGGGTGAGAGTATAGAGAGGAGGGAAAGGTGAGGGTGAAAGGTTTCCCTCCTCTAACCCGATAAGGGGGCATCCATATCCATACATTCCCCAAATATATTTTTAAGTGAAAACCTTTTTTCCTTTGAAATCATCCAACAAAACCATTCTCCATCTGCGCCATCTTCTAGGAGTTGAAATGTATCTACTCGGAGTTTCATAGGGGGGGTGGAGCTCCTCTTGGATAATAATAAGATTATGGTATGTGTTACAGGAAATATTTAATAAAAGAATGCAAAGCACGGTAAACCTATAGCTGTATGGTTGCTATGGGATACCGCACAATGTTTGCACCCTTATTGCCAAGAGGATCTCCATCCCCAGAAGGAAAGGTGGAGTGTGCAGGGAATAAGGCACAGTGCAGGCCGGGTATGTACAATGTCTTTAATCCCCTGCTTGTTTTGCTTTGCTCATGCTGCTAATATCCACAAACTGAAATAAAAAGGGTGAGGGGGTAGTGAACGCTTCGGGGTGGGGGCAAAAGGGGCGGGATACAGATAAACCCCCGAATGTTCCCCCTGCTGTGAACTTCCTTCCAAGCGATAGGGTTTGCTGGTCAATACTTTTCCACACGGGGCCCCGGGCTCTCCTCCAATCACTGGATCTGCGAAGAAAACTTTGGCAAAGTCTTTACTGTCTGCATGATAAAAATGCTCATTACACCAAAAAGTGCCATAAAAACTTCATAAACCAAGACTAACGATGGAACAACCCCTGGCCCCTGCTGTTTGGCCCCGGAACCCTCGCCCTAGCAGCCTCAATAAGCAGAGCAGTTTGGTCGGTGAAGCGCCTCCTTGCAATGGTCTGGTTGACGCTGACGGCAAAACGGAGGCAAAAAAAATGTAATGAAATAAAATGGAATTGTGCCTGGGGGCAGGAGGGTCGCCCCCAGTCGTGTAATAGAGGTCTGCCGGGGTAAAAGCCCCATCAAAGTCTGAAGTGGTCCCAGGTAAGTGGTCCTATCGTGCCACGTGACTTCCAGGCAGCGTGCTATTGGCCAGGCGGATGACCGGTAACGGATGAGCTTCTGTGTTGAAGACCCAGTTGTCCAATGGCAGGAGGTCATCGCTGGAGAAGAGAAGGTACAGATACCTGGGGGGGGGGGGGAGCAGAGAGGTAAATATAAGAACAAACTCAGTATCCAATCAGGAGTTCCTAAGTACAAACAGAAATAACCTGATATGAACAAATCAACATAAAGCACATTTTTGTTTTCTTATTTTTACTGTTTTCTCGATCCCCAATGTGGAGATCTCTCAATATTTCCTGTTGTTTCAGTGAAACAGGAAGTGAAGAAACTCTCTAACAGGGACACAGACAGCAATAGGAAGACTGGACTGGGATGGGGGTGGTCAGGTTTGTATGCTGCCTGATTTCCTTTTATAGGGAGATGGCTAATATCTGTCAGAGAGAACAGCAGGTGAACATTGCTTTGAGGAAGCTGAAAGTTGTGTGGGAGTTGTAGTTCATCAAAATAGCTGTGAACAATGTAACTGGTAAGAGTGCAGAGAATGCACACCGGTGGACGGTGTATGCTGTTTTGCATAATAATAATGTAAGCACTGAACACTGCCCTCTGCAGGTGGTGTTTATAGCCTCCTGTAGTGCTGATTCTATGAAGAGATCAATGGAGCAGAAGGTTTTAGCTCCTGGACTTAGTGCTGGACTTGGCTATCATTGACAATTGGTGATTCCGGCACAAGAAGCTTCCACAGCAGCCTTTTAAAAATGGCACCCAGATAGATATTCTGTAGAATAAATGATTGCATTTTCCTTTGATATAATTTTTTTGTCATTTTGACTGACTTTGTCCTGTGTCTCTGACAACAAAAGTTTTGCTTGTGAACTGAAAGTTTCTATGACCTCCGGACGCAGGATGTAGTACTTCTCATTTTGCCTCACTGCCACAGCTTCTGCGCCGCCCTCAAATTTAAAGGCTTCCGGACCCAACTTCAACACTGATAGCAAAGATACAGAGAAGATGGTGAGGATCGCAAAGTAGATGGGAATAAAACATAGAGAGGGATTTGCAGCATTTAGATTTATTATATTTATCATTTAACCAAACAATCCTATTATTATCTAGTATTTATATAGCGTCAACATATTATGCAGCGCTGTACAAAGTCCCTAGGCAAGGAAACCCATGCAAATACGCGGAGAACCTGCAAGCTCCATGCAGATAGTGTCCTGGCTGAGATTCGAATCTGGGACCCAGCGCTGCAAGGGCCGGAGTGCTAACCGCTGACAATTTATACATAGCTACATGCACGAGGTGCCACCGATAGGATCATGGGGCAGTTTTAGCACTGCTCTGTATGCTGCGACTGTCTGTAACCTGAAATAACCACCCCACCAAATCCCCCCTAACAATCACTTACCTGTCCGGTCATACGACTCATGACACGTGTGAGCGATCTCTGCCCCCAGCTGAAGGTAGTGCCCCGCTTTGTCATCTGGTGACCCATCTGCACCCAGAGCAAACATTCCACCAGCAAAGCAGGTGAGGTGACCCATCTTCCTTTCCAGGTGACCGTTCTTCCATTCGCCAATGAAGGTCAGTCCACCATTTGACTTGCGGATGAGATGCTTCTCGATGGCCTATAACAAAGCAAGCATGAGATGCAGCGACTTCTATATATTCACTCAGTGAATGTTCAGTATTGATTAGAAGAGGGCTGAACTCCCAGAAGAATAGTATTGTTATTATTAAACAGGAATTATATAGCACCAACATATTACGCAGCGATGTACATTAAATAGGGGTTGTTAGGACGGTGATGATAATGTTCGGGCTGTACATAGAGGTCCCATTTTTAGGAACACGATCGGGGATGATGGAGGGAGGGACAATGGTACTTACGCTGCCCCCAGCGTCCAGTCCTGGGGTTTAGGTAGTTTGGGTAAAGCCCATTAGGCCGGTCCATCTTTTGCAGGAGTTTTCTGATGTGCATGACCTGTAGAATGACAAACATCACATATTTACAGATTATTCACCACCCTCATCCAGGAATCAGATCTGTGCACCATCCTCCATTGCTTTACCAGCACCATGTGACCAATAACAGGCCTGGGATAAGAGGTCGGGTCTGTGGTGTGCTGCAGACATTATTATTAAACAGTATTTATGTAGTGCCAACATATTACGCAGTGCTGTACAATAAATAGGGGTTGTAAATGACAAACAGTGACACAGGAGGAGGAGAGGACCCTGTCCTGAAGAGCTTACAATCTAGGAGATCTGAAAAGAAAAGTATGAAAGAGATGCAAATGACCCCACTGGGCAAATTTACCGCTGTATTTGTCCTGATGATCATCATTATTAGAAATGATAGTTGTCACCTGAGTAGGGAATTGAGGGGAAAATGTCCAGAGAATAAGGGATGATAACAACAGAAGATAAGGGAAAATACCCCACCTCTAAAAATGGTTAAAAAAAAATACCATTCCTTTCTAGCACAAATAATGTTATATATTTAAAGCTGTGACACTGGAAGCCTGACTTACCTTGTTGTAGTATACAGGGTTCCCTGTTAGGTAAGTGAGGTGCACAAACTCCAGATGGAGGGTCCCAAATTCTGCCAGGATACTGCTGCCAGCCGATGCCCATCCCCAGTTCCTGCCGACACCACTAGAGGGAGACAAGAGCAACACTGAGACTTTATCCAGCAATAACCTGACAACACAACATTTACACAATGACAGCGAGGTGGTCACTATTATAGGAAAATTCTATTATGACCTCTTCCAGGTAAATAGGAGACATTACCCTTTTATATCATCTTCTCTTAACAATCCGCTCAGCGCTATATCCAGGCCTCACAGTAACTCAGGAACAGAATCATTGAGTGGTGATATTAACCCAATAAAGAGAGATGCCTGCTGTCTGCCCAAGTGCAATGATATGTCTTTAAAGAGACCCTGTCACCCTGCATGATCATAGCAAAGTGAAAGGATTTCTGTAAAGCCCATTCCCCACTCTTTCAGGTGATATTGCAGATTTCATTGCAGCCCCTGTATAATATTCGATGTTTCTAGGGGTGATCATGTGACCTTTTCCCAAGATGCATCGCCTGTAGCACAAACCATGGGGTATTCTGCAGGAGTGGTATGGGGACAGCTGCATAGACAAGTATACCTGGGTCAGGGGTGGATTATAAGGAGACCCTTTGCTAACATTTTACCAAACAAATGAAAGCAATGAATAGACTGATAATGCAGAATACAGTGCAGGTCACCTTATTTCCATCTGCTTCCCCTTGTCTATCAGGCTTTTATACAGAGGGTGAGGAGCCTGCAGTGGGTGTGTCTGGGAACTCATCTCCTGCATGTCATTTCTAATGGTATTTTCAATCCTTTTTTATTATAATTTAATTAACAATAATTCCCGGTGATCCAGCCATAAAGGTTCTTGTTCAGGTCCTTCCTGTTGTACAGTAACAACTATATCCCAATAATATGTGCCCTGTTGCATGCTACAATTGGAACCGGGCTCATATAATGGGGCAATAGCATACAGGAATGATCTGCTGTCATCCCTGTGCAAGCCAATCCAGAGCAGTGATGTGCAGCCACTTCCTGTCTACACAATCTCTGCAGTGTCTCCTGCACATTATTGTTCTGTACATACTTCCTAAAAGTGACAACGGTGGCCCAGGTCTGTGCAATGTTTGCCGTCATGGCCTCCTATAATATTGGCTAACAGAATGACAAAAGAAGAGCACAATTAGAAACATTTGTCACTCGATGACAGGAAGTGCCTGAACAGGGACGCCCATGGCAGCAACACCAGTAATGAATTTAATGAAAGCGGCAGATTTAAAAATACTGAAAATGATTTTTAAATGGAATTAGCTTGTTAGAGCTTATAGGCAATAATAGAGATTAGGTTTACTTTTAAAGTTTACAATAAAGTTTATTTTTACATAAATCACAAATTCTGCTGCCAGATTGAAGATGCCGGCATGGAAATATTTCATTTTACGCACCCAGTTCCATCTATGTAATATGTTGTGATATCGGCTGTACTGGATGATCATTTTACAAATAATGTTTATGTAAAAACAGGGATCTGTCCTGATTCCAATGGATTTTTACCAAAATGAATTGTTAACTTTGTAAAAAAAAAGGTGAATAAAAAGTCTCCTTGGGCTCCATTTATAAATTATTTCCCTTTCAGTTCACTTATAACATTTGTTTCTTTGCTGTTGTGACAGCTGTGCACTATGGATGATTGGCCACTAGGTGGCAGAACAAGTCATTGATTTAATAGGAGACTCGTAGATATCCGACCATAGAAATCACCACCGGTGAATTTTTAGAGGAATCGGCAGGGGGAATAATTTATAAATAGAGCCCTTTGATTTTACTCACCGATAACAAACACACAGAGAACTTGGTGTCCCCAGTGTGCCCTGTGTATTAAAGGATTTGCCCCGACGTGACTCAAAGCCATTATCGCCTGGGCCGCGCCAATATACTGATGGCGTCTGGCCATCTCCGCAGCTGCTTACTTGTGTCTGAGCAGAAGTGTATTTATGAGGATTATAAATCTGAGCCTCGTGCCATTAAGATTCGAGCTAACCGCAGAAATCTGATCTCACCTGATCTTCAAGGACCCCTCTTCTAGTAAGGGTAACCAGCAGTCAGAAGCTTTGCACTCTTTGCATCAATACAGCCATTCATTCTTTAATCAGCCCCCAACATGAGGTTACCTATGAAGGCCTCAAGACCCTATGATGGGCTCTTTAAACAGTAGGTGAGCAGTGCCCATGTCACCAGGAAGTAAAGCAGGCACTGCAGATCAGACCTTCCTATACTACAGACCTGGGGCTGGGCATGTCACAAGCTTGACGTATGTAAGTCTGTGGCAATTATTATTATATTATGTACATACCACCAACATATTACGCAGCATTGTACAAAGCCCATGGTCATGTCACTAGCTGTCCCTCAAAGGAGCTCACAATCTAATGTCCCTACCATAGTCATATGTCATTTTTACAGTCTAAGATCAATTCTGGGGGGAAGTCAATTCACCTAACTGCATGTTTTTGGGATGTGGGAGGAAACAGGAGTACCTGGAGGAAATCCACACAAACACAGGGAGAACCTGCAAACTCCATGCAGATAGCCTCTCAGCCGAGATTCCAACCACTGAGCCACCGTCCTGCCCCAATTTAAAGAACAGAATTTTTTTTATTTTTCCTGGAGATGAGCAATCTTCGTTTTATGCTGCTACTATGGAAAAGCAAGGGGGGAGCTTTTTAATCATTGACTGTTGTTTTTAGCTTTGACTTCAAGGTTACAATTTTTATGGAAGGTTGCAAATGAGCTGCAGCTTCAAATGGTTAGCACTTTAAGTAGCATTAACACGATGGTTCCTCCAAAGGTTAATAGAGGTTATCTGAGCTGTGGTGGAAGGGTCACTACACTGACTATCAATATAAGAAGGGTCATCACTTCCTAGCCAACAATGAAAAGATAAAACATAAAAAAACATAAAAGATTTTTCCTGCAGCAATGTCCCTTCTGCAATAAGACGAACTTACCTGGCTGCTTGCACTCTTCTGTACATACACCCTCAGTGTACAATCCCAGCATTCCCTGGGCTGCCTTTCATCAATATCACTGAACCCCTAAACCCATCATAGGACTAGGTGAGGATCCGGCACCATTGACAGGATGATGAGAGGTGAATGTACATAAACTGCAGACAGGCAGGTAAATTCACCTTATTGCAGAAGCGACATCACCTGCAATAAATCTGCAACTTGCCTGCTCACAATATTTTTATGTTTGCAGTTTAGTTCCACTTTAATTCCAGATTGTAACGATATAAAATGTTGACAGAGGTGACTATCTATACTAAGCTCAGTAATGGTTCAATGTAAAGTGCTGTAAAGTCATCTTTTACTCAGGCTGCCTATAAGCATTATTATTATTATTATTATTATTATTATTAATAAACAGGATTTATATAGCACCAACATATTACGCAGCGCTGTACATTAAATAGGGGTTGCAAAGGACAGACAGATAGAGACAGTGACACAGGAGGATGAGAGGACCCTGCCCTGAAGAGCTTACAATCTAGGAGGTGGGGGAAATGTGGCAGAAGGTTATCACCAGCCGTGCCCAGAACAGACTCTCATGCTTGTGATCACAGTCTACTATAAAGGATCCCACTTACCTGCCAACCGGGAAATAACGACAGCCAATATGGCATCATTGCACAAGGGGACTTCACTGACTGGGTCCAGTGACAATGTTTAAAAATGTCAAGGCTTTCCCAACAAGATAGAAGTCTCAGATGGGGACAGACGTCGCAATGTTGGACAGGTTAGGAAATTATATTAAAATGCTGAGTGGGGGGCCAATTGTACCTTAATGCTGTGAGAAATGGCATTTCATCTTTCTTTTTAAAAAAATATGTTAAAATATGAATGTGGATACAACAAGGATGAGGGAATTCTGCCACCCTGAAATAAGTGATAATAAAGAATCATAATAAAGGGACCAATTGCTGAC
>NC_092858.1:176696375-176697180 GCF_032062135.1 Pyxicephalus adspersus
GAGTTTCCTAAAGAAAGAACACAGGTATAAGGTAAGACATGGAATGTTTAGACCTACATACAGGACAGATTCCCGGTGTGGCCCTTGCAGGGTTAATATTTGTGGCATACAGGACAGATGCCTGGTGTGGCCCTTATAGGTTTGATATCTGCTCACATACAAGACAGATGCTCAGTGTAGTTCTTACAGAGTTATTCTATTTTTACATACAGAACAAAGCCCCAACGTGGCCCTTGCAGGGTAAATATCTGCTGGAATACAGGACAGATTCCCAGCGTGGCCCTTACAGGGTTATTTGCTGGCATACAGGATAGATGTCAAGCGTAGCCCTTACAGGGTTAAAATATGTTGGCATACAGGACAGACAGCCAGCGTGGCCCTCACAGGGTTATTATCTGTTGGCATACAGGACAGACAGCCAGCGTGGCCCTTACAGGGTTATTATCTGTTGGCATACAGGAAAGATGCCCAGCGTGACCTTTGCAGGGTTAATCTCTGCTGGCATAGAGGACAGATGCCTGGTGATGTCAGCCACATAAACGGATTGGACAAACCAGGCTGTGCAAACAAGCTTAGACCTCAATAACAATCCTCTTAAGGCAACAAGATCTGCCAGGAATGCGCTTGTAGTAGAAAGCAGAGCTGCAGCTACTTGTGTGACCACACGGGGCAGCACTGTCACAGCTGTAGGAGGATGGAGGAACAAACAGAAGGAAGGTTTGGTGTCACATTGCAGGGAAATCTCTACACAGTGAGGGGGGTTCCCCTTTAAGACAATGGTGACCACTAGAACAGTAACTCACTA
>NC_092858.1:176698844-176709138 GCF_032062135.1 Pyxicephalus adspersus
GGGAAATAATGACAGGGTGACACGCATAATGACCGGGTGGCACAGCTGTGTGGGAGGGTAATACGTGGCATCGCACTGATCAGTCCCCTAAAGGATGAATAATGCCAACATTCCCCAGAGCGGCCAGCAGAACATCTCTCCAGGTACAAAACACCAAAACGTCTAATGTCTCCAATTATTATAGGAATAATTATACACAAAATCATTACAGGCAGGGAATATAGATAACAGGGGTTGGTAGGGTGATTATTCAATGACAGAAAATAAACTGCAGGAATCCCAACTGTCATCAGGCGAGAGAACAAAAAAGTATAGCAGTGACCTTACCAAAGGGGTATTATTACAGAACTACAGAGCCCTGCCACACAGCACAGCCAGGCTGACTTTTTTTTGGAAAGAAATTGGAATACTCCCTACCCACAGCCTGTGATTGGACAAAACAGCTTGGTCCATTCCCCACCCATAAACTGTGAAGGGACAATACAGCCTGGTCCACTCCCTATCCATAGCCTGTGATTGGACAAAGCAGCCTGCTCTACTCCCTACCCATAGACTGTGATTGGACAGAACAGCTTGGTTCATTCCCTACCCATAGCCTGTGATTGGACAATGCAGCCTGCTCTACTCCCTACTCATAGACTGTGATTGGACAATACAGCCTGGTCCACTCCCTACCCAAAGACTGTGAATGGACAATACAGCCTGGTCCACTCCCCATTCATAGCCTGTGATTGGACAATGCAGCCTGCTCTACTCCCTACTCATAGACTGTGATTTGACAATACAGCCTGGTCCACTTCCTATCCATAGCCTGTGATAGGACAATACAGCCTGGTTCACTCCCTATCCATACCCTGTGATTGGACAATACATCCTGGTCCACTTCCTACCAATATTCTATAATTGGACAATACAGCCTGGTCCACTCCCTATCCATAGTCTGTGATTGGACAATACAGCCTTGTTCACTCCCTATCCATAGCCTGTGATTGGACAATACAGCCTGGTCCACTCCCTACCCATAGTCTATGATTGGACAATACATCCTGGTCCACTTCCTACCAATAATCTGATTGGAAAATACAGCCTGGTTCACTCCCTATCCATAGCCTGTGATTGGACAATACATCCTGGTCCACTTCCTACCAATAATCTGATTGGACAATACAGCCAGGTCCAATCCTTACTCTCAGTCTGTGATTGGACAATAAAGCCTGGTCCACTCCCTATCCATAGCCTGTAATTGGACAATAAAGCCTGGTCCACTCCCTACCCATAGTCTATGATTGGACAATAAAGCCTGGTCCACTCCCTACCCATAGTCTATGATTGGACAATATAGCCTGGTCCACTCCCTACCAATATTCTGTGATTTGATATTAAAGCTGGGTCCACTTCCTAACCATAGAATGTGACTGGACAATGTAGAAGACAATGTAGTTCAGTATGATTTCCTGACCTTTCTCTCAGAGTCATAGAAGTGGAAATGTCTTCCTACTTGGCACAACCCTTGTTAAAAAGAGGACATTTAGTGAATGACATTTAATTACCAATTATGGGTCTCTGACAATTTCTTTAGGATCCTTAGATGGCAGGGCTGCATTATTTTCCCTTATTTGCACTCGGTGATCCCACTATTTGCTCTATACACCCTGAAGCTTGTACTCTTGCAGGCCCATTACAAAGGGGCTTCCGGTTCTCATTGCTGGCATTGCTGGAGAAATTCCATGCGCTGCTTGCAGGTTCTTTTTGCGATTGGCGTGCTGAAGGTGATGCTTTTGGTCTCGGCTCGGTCCATGGCGGCTGGCGATTTTAATTAGCAGATAAAGAACAATGTCAATGTGACTCTAAAAATAATTTTGTAATTACATGGAATAATATGAGCGGAAATGGCTCTGCTCCCAGACCGGCTCCTGCGCTGTGTGATAACGGAGCCGAGCGCTGCGCAGTAATGGCTGCTCCCCCGGGGACGGGACCCTTTGTGAGTGATGGGCAGACAGGGGTTGGATTGTTTCAGATCGTCCCCAGGAGGCCAGCAAAATGGATTAAATCTCCAAATGGAGCTTCAGAGGCTGCGAGACGGAGACAATCGAGTCCTTCTGCTGTAGAATTGAGGAAGAAAGGATCAGAGGATGAAGAGATACAGACGGGGAAATGAGCGCCCGGGTCGCCGAAAAGAGTCCATTGAAAAAAAATCTGCATAGGCTGACAAGGTTGGCTGTAGCCTGACAAAACAAAAAAGTCATAGATTTCAACTTTTTGTTCTTATGATGATTCAGTATGCTATGCTCTGTCCAGCCAACAGGGGGAGCCATCCTGTCTGCAATCTGCACATGTTCACTGCTCCATATAATATTCTATTAGATTTCATCCTATAGAGGTGTATTCAAATAACAGAGCTGGATCAAAGCTGGAACCACAACCCCTCCCCCAATCTGAATGGCATGTCAATTAGAGAGAGGCAATTTACAAGCGAGTAGCTGTGAGCTCATCCTCTTAAGTGTTGCAATCACAGACACATCATATATTAAAGATGCACTCCAGGCAAACAGCCAAAAACTCATATATACTGCAAATATGAAAGTGGTTTTGTCAGTAAAAGGACTTTATATTTCTGTCCATCTGGTCTTGGAATTTATACAGCTCTGCCACATAGCACAGCCCTGCCTTGCAGATCAGAAGACTTGATTTCTTTGTGCTGCATTTCAGTAGGTCTTCTCCTTACCCCAGCTTATTTTTTAAATAATACTATCTCTTACCCTATGCTGACAGAACAGTCACCCTTAGGATAGCAGCATGCAATGTCACATGACCACCCGCCACATTGGGACTACATGGTCCATCATTCCGAAAAGAGCATGCAGAGTCCATGGCTACAGGGGGGCAAGTACAGAAGACTTTATTATTATTATTATTACCCTGTATTTATATAGCGTCATCATATTACGCAGCGCTGTATGCCAGATGTTGGGCCAAGTTTGTGTGGGTGGGTAAATATTTACAATTCCACTGACTACAATTCTACCCCAGCTGATCCGATGCAATCAGGCCAAATAGCGCTGGTTTTATATCCAATTCTCATTATAAGAACAGCCCAGTGCACCAAGGCAGCTGTACCCCTGTCTACCTGCAATATACTGGAATGAATGTCATTTTGTCTATGGCACCAGTCACATGATTGGCTGCCACCCCAGCCCAAGCATGGCATTCTCATCCATACCACATCTCCCCTGCAGGAGTCACCCTATAATATAATATATATAATAAATAGATAATATATATCCCTGCCCAACAGGTGACCGTGAGCGGGTCTGGGGATTGGTTGGGTCATATGGGGCCGGTCACATGATCTGTGGGTGACTATATTTTTTTGGGGATGGTAGGGTGGACTAACAGGGGGCTAAATGTATAGCTGAAATAATACAAAATGTTAACCAATTACCCTTCAATGGAATACCAATTTCACCTGACAGTCTCATGATATGAGCAATTCTGCTGTCAGTGAGATCATTTTGCTATGTCCTGTTTCCACATTAGAGCCAGCCATCAGCTCAATGGATGCCAAATCACTAATGAGAAGCTGGAGGCAGAGAGAGGAAACAGGAAGTTGAATTGTTAACCAGGAACTGTAGGTGTCACCTGCCTGGCTGTGGTAAATCACTAGACCGGCTGTACAGAATTACAAATAGTAACCATATAAGTAATCCAGCTCTGCATTCTCAGCCTTTGTCTGTTGTATTGCTTTGACCAATCCCAATGGAAGATTTAAACATAAAATCAATAAAGTGAAATCTAAGCTGTAAGTAGCCTCATCCAATCATGAAATTTACCGATCTGCCAGATTCAATGAACCTGTCCAAATGGCAGGCATTGATTTAATGTCTCCTATAAACAAGCCTGCACCCCCCTATACCTGGCACTACCCTGGCAACCCCCATACCTGGCACTGCCATGGCACCCCTCATACCTGGCACTGCCCCCGGCACCCCTATACCTGGCACTGCCATGGCACCCCCCCATACCTGGTACTACCCTGGCAACCCCCATACCTGGCACTGCCCTGGCACCCCCAGCGCACACAGAGATACGTTCTGCAAAATAGCAGCATAAAGCCGATGATTGGTCGGGAGAAAAAAAAAAGCTCTGGTGGGAAATGCTGAGAATTGAATTGTCTGGAGAGTAATAGAATCACCTGGGTGCCTAATCTCTGATAATAGCGCGTTCACTCATCACATGAGGAGACAACGCAGATGTCACAGCTCCAGGGGCTCTCAGCGGATACAGATGTGAAAATATGACTTCTATAAAAAGCGGTGACACAGAAACATCATCAGGATCCGACTGAATCACAACTCCGATACCACGGCGAGTCACACGGGAGAAGAACGCTGAGCGCAATGAAAGATGATTGTTAGAACGACCCTAGGGCTGCGTAGACGTCCGATGATTCTCGTCCAATAATCACCTCGGGTTCAGAATCTGGCGTGTGTACAGCGCTCGTCGGACGACCGTCCTGGCAGATCCATGAGCGACAATCCTAATAAAAGTGAAGGGGAGCGAGCACAGCGGGGTGCCACTCCATCGTTCTCTCAATAGAGCAGAATGTAGCTGTATGTACAACACTCTTTGTAGTAGAAAGGATCGTGAAAGATCCAACGACAATTTGCGCGTGTGTACCCAGCCTAACAACAAACTATTCTATTAATGTCATTATCCAAAAACTTTGCACCTCTGATCCACGTTTCATACTGATAACAAGTCCTCAATCTCCCTGAAATAAGCAGACTGCATTGCTTGCATTGTTTTTATATCTTAATAATATTTTGTTTTATCTCTCACTGATACATTTCTTTCCTCTGCTGTCTCCATAAACTCCTTCTCTTTTATATTTGTTACATGGTATAGTAATATTGGAGACATTTATACTAAGAAGGAACACACAGAATTATGAAACATAAAAGTGCAAAATATTTCTTCTGTTTTAGCCACCTTTTGCTTTGATGACAGATTTGCACCCTCTGGACTTTCTCTCAATCAGATTTGTAAGGAACTTACCTGGAATGGATTTATAATAAATAAAACACGATAAGAAGGAAAGGAATCCCGGTAATTACCTCCTGACCAGGCACAGCCATTTTAAAAAATCTATTTCAGGTTAGTTCCTCATGAATCTGATTGAGAGAAAGTGCAGTGTGCGCAAAACTGTCATTAAAGCAAAAGGTGGCTACTTTGAAGAATCTAAAATAGAAAAAATGATTTGGTTTGTTTAAAGTGGTGAAAATGCTTAATCAGGGTGGTCATTATCACAGAAAGGGACAGGTGAGTGACAGGTAAGGGACAGGTAAGGGACAGGCGTCTGTCTAATCGCTCCCTGGGCTCTGCGGACAGAGCTGAGCCACACATGTGCAGCGTCAGCTTTGCGTGCAACAGAAACCCGGTAATCCTGGCTTCCCTTGTGCGGGAGTTAGGTCATCCGGCACTGCCAATGGAGATGACCGAAGATCACTCCTGGGAGGAAGAAAAAAAGAAAGATGGCGGCGCCCTGCGATGGAATGCAGATAGGGGAGTCATGTGACTTTAGTTTGGCTTTAACACTTTTTTTTTTGTTTAAAACATAATTCCATTTGTGTTCTTTAATAGTTTTATTTCCTGTAATAATAATCTGCAATGTAGAAAAATAAAAAAAGGAAAACCACTGAATGAGCAGGGGTGTCCAAACTTTTGACTATACACATCCATAGGGGTCTATGTTTGCCTGAGATTTAAAAGGACCCTTGCTGTATTGAAGCAGTGGTCTCTCTACAAAGGTTTGATGTGCCATGATGATGATGAAGCTATGACTTAACAGGGGGTGCATACTGAACCTATGTAGAGAGACCACTGCTTTCAAACAGTCCTTACCTGTAGCATACAGCTGGGAGAAATAGGCACCCCACCTGGAAGTGTATTATAATGTATGGTGACTCAGTCAGTGTAGGCTTAGAAATGTAATTTCTTTTCCCATGTATTATCCAGGGAATAATTTGGATTATGCATTGCCGCTCTGTAGAATGAGGTCCCATCTTTGATATATAATGCACAGGTGCTGGATGGCAGAGATGTTAATGTCTCCGCACATTTGCAGCGGTGCAGGAATTTGGTCATAACAAATCTTCCCTTCCCTTGTACAATCTGGAGGTTCCATTGATTTATTATACACAAAGGGTTTCCAGCTCCTGACCTGAAATCTATTAAGAGAGAAAACTAAAAAGGATTCCCAGCATTTCTTGGTGATCAGACAGAAATCTCATGAAAATCTCTGTGAACGCCCGCTGTGTATGTCAGACGTCTGTTACCTCTCCAAAGCAGCAGAATGTTGGAGGATAGGGCGGCCATTGTTGTGTACCCATCAGGCTGATATGTCTGAACTGGCACTATGCCAACCAAGACAGCGAGTTGTCATTGTGCCAGGCAATACCCGGGCAGGGTACAGGTACTATACAGCCTGTAAAGGATTTCACAACTGCAACCTTTAATCCTGCAATAAACTCATATTATTAAAGCTCTGGTAATAAAAAACTAAAAATTATCAGCTAAGAAAAATAATGCGTGCAGAAGTATTCACCTCCAATCAGGAGCTGTACCTGTAGTGCATTTTTTCCATGCTAGAAGTCACCAGTCATGAAGGCTGAGTGATGGTCGGTGTTATTCAAGCTACCAAGGTATAAATACTGATGTTATACTCGCTATACCTATCAGTCTCTATGGCACAGCAATGCCTCATCAGCATGGAGTGATGTACACACGTCAGATAATCATTGCTGGAGGTGATCAGTTCTGCTCATCTCAGGTAAGAATCTGACCAGTATAGAGGTAGCTGGACATCTCTCATGGATACGGCCCATCCGTGAGCGACAATTGGGAAAAAAACTCTTCTGTCCTGAGAGATAACGGAGAGGTGTGAGCGGAATACTGGAGAGGACCCGGGCCCGCCAGACAAGCCGAGCGGTGTCATTGTGAGTGGAGAGGTTCTGCATAGGAGCGCTGCTTGGGTGTAATGAGATCCATGGCGGAATCCCAACACATGCCGAACCCACAGCAAATCTCCCCTCCAACACCCCACGCTGATCACAAAGGCTGCACTGTGTGTAAGGAATAAATCTCCAGCACTGTGCAGGATGAGGAGACTACTAGGGAAAAATATCCACCAATGGAAAGCTGCACTTCAGGGACAATGTAATGTAGCTCTGCAGTCACTAATACATCAAAATGTGATAATAAAATACCTGAACATAGCCTGGGATCAGGGCCGGTACAACAGAGCTCAGACTAGGCAAGGGAGTGTCCTGAACTTCCTTACACTCAACTCTGCAACTTCCTGTGTCAGCTACCTCTCCTCTGCAACTTTCTGTGTCACCTACCTCCCCTCTCTGCAACTTCCTGTGTCACCTACCTCCCCTCTCTGCAACTTCCTGTGTCACCTACCACCCCCCTCTGCAACTTCCTGTGTCACCTACTTCTCCTGTGCAACTTCCTGTGTCACCTACCTCCCCTCTCTGCAACTTCCTGTGTCACCTACCTCCCCTCTCTGCAACTTCCTGTGTCACCTACCTTTTTGCTGCAGTATCCTGTGTCACCTACCTTTTCTCTACACCTGCCTGCGTCACCTACCTCCCCTCTGCAACCATCTGTGTCACCTACCTCCCCTCCGCAACCATCTGTGTCACCTACCTCCCCTCTGCAACTTCCCATATCACCTACCTCCCCTCTGCAGCTTAGGCCATGCTTTGAATTCAGAGAATTGGAAGGATCCCAGATGACTTTGGAAATGTTAGGTCCTAAAACAAACAAATCCTGTAGATAGCTGGGACCACCAGGGGTGAGCAGGGAATCCGGAACTGGTTGGAGGGTGAGGCACCTCGGGTTGCCAAGGTTGTCTTGAATTACGACAACTACAAGGATTTGTCAGGCCCTCTTCCAGACAGTCTCATGTTGCAGGCAGTGCTGAGACTGTAAAATGCCCCCATAATCTCCTTATAACTAAAGCTTCCCTTCGGAGTGGATTTCTGGATGAAAAGTAAAGTTTCCAGGACCAATACAGCAGATGTGAGGTTTGGCTGAGATTGATATTGTCGCCTTTTTCTATCTATTGGGTCCTGAGGATTGGGGATAGCAATGGTGCTGGGCAGCTGGGCAGAGGTAAGATTCCTTGGAGCAATGTGCGGTAACCCATGGTAACCACATCACACCCTCCGATACATACCATGACAACCTACAACACAGGAACAAGATAAACCACCAGAAAGAAATCTCTTCAGGTAAGAAAGTATTTCTGACCTCGGAGACGCCACCACCGACCACACTTATCACCTGTCACCCAGCACCCGTCACCCCAGCACCCCGTCACCCAGCACCCGTCACCCCAGCACCCGTCACCCCAGCACTCGACACTCCAGCACCCGTCACCTGTCACCCAGCACCCGTCACCCAGCACCTGTCACCCCAGCACTCATCACTGCACTCAGGTGCGCCATGTGCTGGGAGTAGAGGTGAAATCTCTGCTCTCATGTCCTAATATCACATTGTACCAGGTGAATATTATATGCCTGGGGCAAATACCAGGGGTGCGGCTGGGAATTCCCATCCAGCTACTTACAGGTAAATACCGGAGATGATCCCTAACAGCAAGAAGAGAGCCTGTAACAAATGAATCCTGTGTGAATCATCAGTATAATGTGAATGGTGAGTTGTGAATACCAGCAGGATTTACACTTTCCCTGTCACCTTTCATTAGATTGTCAGCTCCTGTAAAGACTCTGTACAGCGCTGTGTAATATGTTGGTGCTATATAAATGGAGGGCGATGATGTCAGGTTTGGCCGTGCCCATTTCATGTACCTGGCAGGTTTTCAGGTACTCGGCCCTCTCTCACCTGTGACATGCGTACCTGAAACCATATCTGAGTGTTGGGTGAATCAGCTGCGCTGTGTCTATGCTGCCTCCATCATCAATCACAGGACGCGGAGAGTGTTAGAGATCAGATCACCGGCTCAGGTAACCCGGCTCCTCCACAAATCACTCCTCCTGACACACAGGGACCACAAACTGCACCAAACAATCTGAAAAGGATCCAGGGCCCGAGGTTGCTGGTTGGCTTTTGGTATAATTAGGTCACCAGCAGCGAATTCTCTCAGCCATATCAGAGTCTCACTCCTCCTGCCATAACAGTTCCTAATAAATGTACAAAATCCAAAGGAAAGATTAGGAGCCCCCAAATGAAAAACCCTGAAATATAACACTTTGCGGCACCAGCAAGTGGATCCCTGGGTGGTCTCAGTATTCCATAGGACCATATTATAAAGAACCAATCAGCATCATCCTAGGAGCAATGGATGCGAGAGGACACACCCCGGGGGCGGGTCCATGACACCCTGGACTCACAAGACATGGATGGAATGATGCTGGCGTCAGCCACACAGGAATAAAGTGAAAGGTTAGAGGAGGGCCTGCTGTACACAGCAACTACAAGCAAAAGATACAATTTTTATTTTGTTGTGCTGGGCTCATTATTTTATATTTATAGCTGAACATTAAATGTAAATAAATATATATATGTGTTGTATTAAACATGTGGAAATGTTAACTGTGTCTGAGCTGTACCTGGGAACAAATTAACTTTATCTTGAATTCCTTCTGAAAAATAGCGGAGCTTTACTTGTATGAGGGTCCTTATAACTGTATATCAGGTGACTTCCTATGCCTAGGCACTCCTGTTCTGTTTCCTTATAGCTGTGTATCAGGTGACTTCCTGTGCCTAGGCATTCCTGTTCTGTATTTTCATAGCTGTATAGTAGGAGACTTCCTGTGCCTAGGCACTCCTGTTCTCTATCCCCATGGCTGTATATCTGCAGTGGGAGATCATCCAAAGCACTGCTGCCTCTTGTAGTGTCACCAGGTTTGGAGTGAGATTTGGTGGTATCTCTGCTGAGTTTCTCCCTGTTCTCCTTGCTGGAGGCTCTGACATGAGGAAGTAATGCTCTGCCTCTACTAATATGGGAGCCTCCATACTGGGACACCATGCAAAAAGGCATAGGAAGCCAGTAATAGGTAAAAGCTGAGCTGCAGAGAGACCACCTGCAATACTGGACACTCGTCCTTTGCCCCTCTGACTTTTAGGACTCTGGGTTCTGCTCCATTTTAACTCTTCTATTAATCTTATCACTTAGATAAATAAAATGGAATTACTGTAGTGGTTGTTATGGGTAAAGCTACGTACACACTTCCAATTATTATCGTCGGTAAACGAACGACGAACG
>NC_092858.1:176710359-176756835 GCF_032062135.1 Pyxicephalus adspersus
GCCGTGCCAGATACGAGGGCCGACGCGCCGTGTGATATGAGGGCCGACGTGCCATGCGATATGAGGGCTGACACTCCATGCGATATGAGGGCCAGATACGAGGGCCGGCGCGCCGTGCCAGATACGAGGGCCGGCGCGCCGTGCCAGATACGAGGGCCGGCGCGCCATGCCAGATACGAGGGCCGGCGCGCCATGCGATATGAGGGCCGACGCGCCATGCGATATGAGGGCCGACACACAAACATAATAAAATAATAACCAATGTCACATTGTGTCTGCAGGACTGCGAATCATGAAGGTTCAATCATAGAGAAGAGAATTGTACATTCCTATATGCAGGATTTCCCCAGAACAGTCCAGGTACACAGAATTACATATATTTGAGCGATTGTACCTATCGGGGGGGTTATATTTCTATCCATACAGTCCTGAAATTTACACAGCTCAACAACATGGTTTTATACCTCTGACATTCACTGTGGATGAATCTTTCCAGTGACTAGTTTAAAGTGTCAGTGATTGATTTGTCACTGATGAATGTGGCATTGTCTGCTTTGTAAATATGCTCCACGTCTGTATAAAAATGTAATATGACTCCGCTACAAATGCAAATTTCCCTAAATTACTGCTGGGTCTGCCAGGAATCCAGTCAGCTTCTTACTTCCTGTGTCAGCTGACAACATGCTGCATTCACATAGCATGCACTGTGTCAGCCCTGACTCCCCTGCTAGACTACAGAACATTCCCCCTAATGAAGGCTGGGGTGCATTGTAGTCCAGCAGGGAACACCCAGACAACACTGGGAGTCCGATGCAGCAGAGGCAACGGGTTGTCAGCTCGCTGCAGGAAGTTGGGGACACACTGGTTTCCTTGAGGATCAATACTGGATAACATACAAGAATAATCCAGGGATAACAGATCCCCAGGATCTCCAGGAGGTAGGATATCAGTAGGTTGTCATGTCTCTCTCAGGAGCACACTGGCAATTTTACAGTCTATATACCAACGGTCCGGCGGAGTTCTCCTTTAACCCCACGTCATGGCGTACACCTGCTGTACATTTCCAGACATGCCATCACTTTATGCGGCCGAGCACTCTGCTCTGTGCGTCATCTCGCCTGCACCCCCCCGACCATCCCATTTACGGGACGCAGATGGATCAGCAAAGTGCTAGTACGGCACAGATGAGGCAGCACTCAGCAATACAACGCCGATCATTAATGGACTCCGATTAGAGGGATAATTATTCCTACTAATGAGAACCTTCCATTAACAACTCAATGCCGCCCTCCCAGACTGTCCCTGGAAACCGGCACTGAGGACTGGCAGGCTGCACAGAGCAATGAGGGAATACAATGAAAAGACTTCAATATACACTGATGGAGGGGCTCTGCCCATAACATGACATAGTGTACCTGAAGGATGATACAAGGAGAAGAATTCCGCATCTGCATTATAAAATGTTATAGAGAAGCTGGGGGCATAACATGGACCCCGTATCCATACGTCTCTATTCATTCTGTGCCTACCCCCCGTCACCTCCCATTTCCTTATCACATCACCCCTATATTATTATTACACAGCATTTATATAGCGCCAACATATTGCACAGCGTTGTACAAAGTCCATAGTCATGTGACTAGCTTTCCCTCAAAGGAGCTCACAATCTAATGTCCCTACCATGGCCATATGTCTTTATTACAGTCTAAGGGCAATTTTAGAGAGAAGCCAATTCACCTACCTGTATGTTTTTGGGGTGTGGGAGGAAACCGGAGTGCCCAGAGGAAACCCACACAAACACAGGTAGAACCTGCAAACTCCATGCAGATAAAAGTCCTGGGACCCAGCGCTGCAAAGGCCAGAGTGCTAACCACTAAGCCACCGTGCTGACCTATACAACTCCTTACACACTCCGAGTCCATTCCAATCCATACATAACTATTAAAAAAGTAAACCCTGAAAGTTTGCTGCCATGGCACACCATATGGACACACAGGGTATCCATGGAAAGCCAGCAGACATTAATACTGCTACAACCAAATCCACCATCAGCCCCATTGTAGTGCCGCAGTAAGGAGCTGCCCCCAATATCACGGATTACCCTATAACCCAGTGTATCTCTATCAGGGATACTCTAGAGGGCGCTAGGGGGTTCCTTAGGCAATGAGCAGTTTGCACCCCTCAGGTCAGTATAAGTGACACCAATCATCTTTTTGGCTATCTGTAAGGGTGACATTCTTCCCATTGGCCAGCAATGTAAGAGGAATTCTTCCCACTGACCCCCACACTAATATACTGTGATCTGTGGATATAAAAATTATATGAGGGGGTCCCCTGAAGACCTAAAAGTTATTTCCAGGGCCCCCCATGGTAAAAATGTGGAGAAACTCTGCCCTAACCTATGTCACCTGTCAACAGGTACATAAAGCCATAAAACAACCCCGGGAGTATCCTTGGAGAACAACCAGTTGCTATTGGACTGTATGAATCAGTAAAAGGTTTAGATTTATTTCCTCTTTATATAAATCCCACAGCTGAATACACAAATAAAATACATATAAATTTCCCTATCCAGTCCTAAAACTTACACAGCCCTGCCACATAGTCTGGCTGGACAGAAGACCGGATTTTCTTTCCTATCTAGTAACTCTTACAGATCTTCCCCCTCCCCAGCCTGAGATTAAACAATAAAGGAGAAGCAGAAGACTGATGAGCTCATCCCCTAGTCAGCACTCACTGCCACACTGACTGGCTCTTTATGCTGCTTCTCCCTCTCCAAGCTCTGCTGTACAGAAACATGGAGGCTTGACTCTGAACCCATATATTTATTGATGGATACAGATCTGCATTACATTGTATATCTGCCTGGAGCTTAGCTTTAGGGGGACTGAAACTACAAGTAACTAGTGAGCCTCAGGCACCTCCGGTGATTTTATAATCAGCTTGTGAGCCCTGAAAATCCTCATCCCGGCCCCTCTCTATTGGTGTGCGGTCTCAATGAGTGTTATAGGGAGCCACAGAAAGGGGCCGCCTAATGTCCTGACCCCAAATCCAGCATAGGTGTCTGCATATTACAGCACTCCACTTTTTGGGGCTCCTGGACAATGGCAGCAGATCCATGGGCACAGCTCTGGCTCCTCGGCATACCCCCATTCCTTGGAATATCGGGTCAAATGTGAATGTGAAAGTAGATCCAGCAAAAAATACAGGTAGCAGAAAGATCTGCCAAGCAACAACACTGTCATAGCTATCGCCCATTCCTATTGGATGCAAATTGTCACTGCCCTAACTGTATAAAATGTAAAAAATTGTTTATTAAAAAAAAAAAAATATCTATTAAATTTGCAATTGCAATGCAAGTTGTGCCCATGCTTCACTAACTTGCATGTAACTGCTGCTTTCCATTTAGTTGCATATATAAATCTGATTAATTACCCACATTTTTCCTTTTTCCTTGGAATACAAAACCTGAATGTGATCTGTATTGATAGGCAGCACCATTACCTGAGGGGAGGTCAGCAGGACGTAGAACTCCAATAGTCCTATACCTGACATGCTGCTGCTAATCTTGGTCAATGAAAGGGTTACATACAGAATCACTTTACCAGATACATTATCGATCTGGCTAAAAAGAATAAAGTGTGAATAAGGATTGCAGGTTAATTGTATCTTCATGGTGGTATTAAACTATACACTGAGTGCTGTTCCTGAGCTGCATCTCATTCATTCTTGGCAGCTGCGATATAAATCTCAGGGCGTTACTGATGGTAAACAGCCTTGCTTTGTTGATGTGCAGACTGCAGAGTTCCTGATGTGACATCAGAAAGCTAGAAAATAAATCAGTATCACAATTTTCTTTAATTTAAATGAGACATTTTTTAAATTTTCCACAATTAGGGCAAAGACAATTTGCATCCAATAAGAATTGACGATAGCTATGACAGTGTTGTTGCTAGGCGGATCTTTCTGCCACCTGGATTTTATGCTGGGTTAATTTCAGGTACACAGGTAGACCTGATTATCCAACGAATGGGGGATTTGCAGAGGAGCAAAGAACGTCAACAACAAAATGGAATGTGTGTGTGCTGATTTTATTTATAACATTATGAAGTGACATATTGTATTTATATTGTGTATTTATATTTTACAATGTGATGGCGTTCATTCATTACAACGGTGCAGTTGTGCTTTTAATACTATTCTTTCCTAGAGAAAACATTACTCCAGTTTCCTTCTTGTGGCCTAAATACACAAGCAGATGCACGACGATACAAAATGATATTACAGCACAGAATCATCACGTGCACTTTCCATGACATTCATCAACATCAGCCCTACAACTGATCAATGTGTGGAATATCGATTTCTGCAGATTGACTGAACGATGCATGAAGGAGCTCTGTACATACAGCGCTGTTCTGCTCTATGGAGAAGGGGAGAACGAAAGAACGGCACCCTGCTGTGCTCTCTCCTTCACTTTTATTACGATCGTTCCTCATTCCTGGATCTGCCAGGACAGTCGCTTTGAACCACGCATGAGAAGTGCTGTACACACACCTGATTCTCGTACGATATCAGCCCTGAGCCAATTATCGGGCGAGAATCATCTGACGTGTGTACGTAGCCTTAGAGCCTCAGGATCTAGTCATGTGATTGGTGGTCAGGGGGAAAGACCAACCAATCTTATCGCTTTATGTTACCAAGCCACTTACTATTAGCAAATCACAGCTGAATGGGAACCAGGATACAAATTTAGGAATTGCCATGGCTGACTTGTGTTGATGGTGAATGCTCCGGGGCTAACACCCTGCCGAGCCAATCACCTGAAACAGGTGTACAGGTATCCAGACATACTGACACAAGTCCCATGGAATCCCAGACAGTTCCCGGCGTGTCACTTCCTGTGCAGCGAGTGTTTAAAAATATAGCGCCTGCCCAAGAAAAGATGGCGACAAATGCAAAATGTCTGCACAGCTCTGCATGGGGGGGTCCATATATGCAGGAAATAATCTGCATCTCGCAGACCACAAGCAAAACACAGAACCCAACACAGAGAGTGGTACCAGGGACTGGGAACCGGATCAGAAGCTGTATTTGTATTGCTCAGCTTGCTGCATCTAATATTATTATTATAATGTTCTCCCATGCATTGTTTTTTCAGCTTGGAGCTGCGGCCGGGTGGTCAAAAAGTGAACAGGGAAGACACAAAAAGTTTGTATAACTCTCAATGACATCTCACTCCACACAATGCCCGGCCTGAGCTGCTGTCTGATAACAGCCAGGTAGGTGTGCTGGGTGGTGCGCCCACCTAAAATGGACTGGGGTGAACACGGCATTATGTCAATTTAACACATCTGGGTATTTATTACCAGACATAGATATCACAGCACTGACCAGGAAAACACCTCCATCATCTTTTTTTCAGTTACCATTTGTTCCCTGGATGGAAATGCCAGCTCAGAGGTGACATAATCACATAAATCCCGGTGTCTGTGCAGCTCTTGGCTGTGTTCAACGATTTGGGATCAGCACCTGCTGCAGCGTTTCTGTGCATTAATGATAAGCAATGCAGCATTTTTATGATACTGTTGCTGTATATTGTGACATGTCAGGAATTTATTCAGATCATTAAACCCGAATAGGAGGCACGTGAATATTATTTCCTGAACAAACTAGCAATCAGATTGTAACACGTATAATTTTTATTGGCGTGTCTGGAGGGGAGGAACAAAGTCTTCTTATTGCATTACACTGCCCATGCTTGTAACAGGATGACAATTCTGCAAGCCATACACCTGGATGAACAGGTCTGGGCGGTGCCCGTGGGATGCGGTGCAGGTTAGATGGGAAGGATCCCGTCTCCTGTGTTTGCCATGAATTGTTGACTTTTCTATAGCTTTCTGCCTTTGTGTATCATTTTCTGTTCTGTGTCACCGCATATCCATGTAATGTTTCACCTTCTGACAACATTCACACCTCTATAGTATAAAGCAAACTAGAAAAGCACCACCGCTGCATGAAGGATTACCAGGCTTTTCTATCTGGGGCTGAACTCATCGGTGAGTATGGGAATCAAACTTTCTACTCTATGTACTAACAAGGAACTTGGTGAAAGAAAAGACAATAGAGACGAGCTCAGCAGTGCTGCTTCTCCTTCACTGTCCAATCACAGGCTGGAGGAGACACATGGCCTGTGTTACTATAAAGTTCCAGGATCACCATAATAATCCTCCCGATCCTCCATCTCTCTATGTTCTTCCAACCCTGGACCTTTAATAAAAGATAAACGTGAAATCACAAGAAGAAAATAATTAAAATGACATCACCAGTCACCCCAATAGGGCGGGCACATATGGGGGCTGCTATGTGGTGTCGCACGTCTCTCCTGCATTGAACTACATTTTAGCAGAATCATCTTTTCCACCGTCATTGCCGCCCTTAGCTGTCACATTCTATAGAGCGGGGCGCAGCGAGTGGTCATACAAAAAGAAAATCAGTCCCCTGCTGCTATTTTTACCCACAGCCTGAGGAGGTTTTGTAAGGAACCAGCGGCATCCATACACAAATCATGGCTAAAATCTGGTTAAAGCAACGATAATCGTTACAAGTTCTCTGCCTGGAGTTCAGCATTTATTTCTGCAGATAACAAAAAATAATCTTTGTAAGGAGCTGTAAAAATCTCAGGACTGGATGGATGGACAATGACAAATATAATGCCAGGCACTCGGTATGTATTAGGAATGTTGCAGCTTCTAGGCTGAGATGTCAGCAATCTGATGCATTTCTTCAATCTCCTCTCAGTGTGTCGGACATGGACTGCCAGGATTTACGTAATTAATAATTCTGATCTGTCATCCCAGTCCAGGAACTAAATGGTGCCAATGGAGCCTGGGCAAAGACACATGCCACATTTACAATGAGGTTTTACTGAAATCTCATAGTTACATAGTCAGGTTGAAAAAAGACAAAAGTTCATCAAGCTCTACCACTGGGGAAATAAACATTTCCCAGATATAAAACCCTATAAACATAGCTCTGACCTAGAGGAAGGCAAAAAAAATCCCTTATAAACCCCAGATTTAATTTCGGGATGAAATTCCTTCCTGATCCCATTAGACAATCGGATGTTCCCTGGATCAGCAGTCTCTGTTATCTTTACTATAAATCTTTAATCCCCAGTTATATTCTGTGCTTCTAGAAATCATCCAGCTTTTTCTTAAAGCAATCTATAGTAGTTGCTGAAACTTCTTCCTGAGGGAGCCGATTCCACATTTTCACAGACCTTACAGTGAAGAATCCCTTCCTTATCCGGAGCTTAAACTTCTTTTCCTGCAGACACAAAGAGCGCCCCCTTGTGCTTTGTAATGACATTACAGTGAATAATGGAGAAGAGAGTTCTCTATATGGACCATTTATATATTTATACAGAGTGATCATATCCCCACTTATACGTCTCTTCTCAAGGGAGAATAGATTCAGTTCAGCTAATCTCTCCTCATAGCGGAGCTCCTCCATTCCTTTTATTAGTTTAGTTGTCCTTCTCTGCACTCTCTCCAATCCCACAATGTCCCAAACCTGGACTGCATATTCCAGATGTGGTGTGACCAATGCTTTGTACAGGGGCAGGATTATGTCTCCATCTCTGCAGTCTATTCCTCTTTTCATTATAGTGTAATGAACTTCTTTACCTTTATGATAATCCTACTTCCCCTATAAACAGGCCGTGTATTATCCTATGGCCTCGGGGTCAGGAGGTGGCAGTCTGGTGGGGGTATTAGATGCCCCATCCCGGCTGCTGCCCATAGATTACACCTGTGGATGGATTTACAGGCAGCTCTCCGGGGTGAGGATCTCCAGAGATCTGACCTTTACCCATGGATGAGGCGTATTAGAGGCGGAGGGTGGATCTGCCCCTGGGGGAACACAGAACAGAAATAACAGCAAACACAGAATAATGATACAATGTCTGACAGATCTGATTGCTAAGAAATGGTTTCACCATCATATCACCAAGGATGAAAAGGGTTTAGAAGATTTCACCAGCTGATAGGAAACTTTCACCAATTTTTTTCCAGGGTTTCTTCACTAAATTTGATATTTAGATTCAGGCAATGTCAGGGATTTGTATGTCCTGGATGCTGCAAGGGTGAAATGATGGGAACGCAGCGCTCAGACAGAAGCTGCCAATATCAAATCTGATTCCACAGCAATTTCTGAGGCAGCGACAACAATGCACAGCGCAGGGTTTATGGAGGAGGACTGCATTATGACAGGTCCTCTTTACATGATGTGTTTACAAGCCAAAGTACTGCTTCTATTACAAGGAAATATTTATGCTTCAAACTCTCTGGGGCCCCTTCACTACAGCCGGAGCCACAAATCATCAAACCAAGAAACCAGTAGACGGAGATGTTTTACATGTGAAGCAGCAAGCGCTCAATGACCGGAGGGAATACGGTGCAAAACGCATGGCCGGGTATACTGCATGCAGACTGACTGCGACTGCAGAACATTCGGACAGGACGGGTCACTGCAAGATGCAATCATTGCTTTGTGTATTTTATATTATTACAAATAAACATTTCCACTTCACTCCAAACCTGGCCTGCTGACAAGAAATCGTCCTTTAACATACTACAGAGATAAACTTATCAGCTAAACAGATCAGGTCCTGCTGCAAACTCCTACCATGGGATGGATAAAAAGTTACAGTGTGGTATCACTGTGGGAGGGGAGACTGGGGAAACGCTTCCTCCTGCCTGCAGCAGACTGATGACATCATCACTGCCTAGGCAAAGTCACTTGGTCTGGGCACTTTAGTCTGCACTTTCCCAGATCCTCATATCGGATTGGTCTCTGCTTGATTTGCATAATCCTGGATACTGATATCTGATTGGTCTTTGCTTGCTTTGCACAGTGTTGGATCCCAACATCTGATTGGTCTTGGCACTTTTTTCTGCTCATTTTGCAGCATGCCTGGCCCCAACACATAATAAAGCAAAGTCGGTCCCATAAAATATTTGGGGAGCACACAGCAGCTATGAGATAATATTCCTTTTATTTTTTGGGTGCAGCCTGGAAGATGGAAGGGGGGATGTGATTGGCTGTTGATGGTGGGAGGCTGTGTTGCTGGAGAGGTTAGTGGGACATGGAGTATGGCAGGAAGATTTCTTCAGTACTCAAAGTGCTTGTGGCATTGATCTGTCTGCAGCAGTGTGATGGGAAGAGATTAGCAGGCAGGGGGTTGGATGGGCTCTCTGGAGGGCTGTAAATATTTTAACTAATTCACTTCCGGGGGTCTTCAATGCTGAGCAATAAGTAGTCCCAGAGGATGCAGCAATCCAATCTGTGACATCAACTCAATCACCGGCCTGACTGTATACAGATATATGGGTCCCACAGCTAGCACAGGAAGTGCTGCGGCCTCCAATGTAAAGGAGAGAGAGCGGGGGTACAGATACTAAGCCAAAGCCATACAGAGGATGGCACTGCCCTCAAGACAAGGGCACAAAGGGTGGCACTGCCCCTAAGAAAGTGGCACAGAAAAGCCTCTAAGGAAATGCAACAGATAGGGCAGCACTGCCCACAAGTCAAAGGCACAGAGAAGACGGCACTGCCCAGAAGGCAAGTGTACACAGAGGGCAACACTACCCGCAAAGCAAGGGCACAGAGAGGGTGACACGGCCCACAAGGCAAGTACACAGAAATGACGACACCAACTCCAAGGCAAGGGTAAAGAAAGGGTAGCACTGCCCCAAAGACAAGGGGAAAGGTAAAGGGTGGCACTGCCCTAAGATAAGGGTAGAGGGTGGCAGTGCCCTAAGGGTAGAGGGTGGCAGTGCCTGAAGAATAATGCCAGCACGAGATAGAGACACAGACAATGCACAGAGAAAGATGTCAGGAGCTCAGCTGAAATCCATCCAGCAATCGTTATATGATGGGAAGAATGAACCTGCATCTGAGAAGCAGTTGTGGTGGAAGCCTGGCACTACCACTGACAGTTGCTTTAGGTTTCCGACCTACACGCAGCCATTCTATACAAGCCTGACATTATACATTTCCAGTGTGACCAATCTGGACTCTTCAGGTCCTCAAACCAACCAACAGGAGAATTCTTCAGCCACTATTTTACTATTCCAACTACAATATAAAGTATCTGCCAATTACTTGTTTGCCATTTGCATCTACATTGATTGCAAGCTTCTGAGCATCATAGAGGGACCATGAAATGTCACCCAGCAGTCTGCAGAAGGAGGACGGCTTAGCACAGATCTCCCATCTCTGCCTCCATATATCACACATCTGTATTTCCTTCCCAGCAATGCCTATAGATGAGCTAATGTTCTTCCATCTGCAGATTTCACAGCCACCTCAGCATTAAAGGGATCCCGTGTATTGTGTATTTAGCAGTT
The DNA here is from genome assembly GCF_032062135.1 of Pyxicephalus adspersus. Taxonomy (NCBI): domain Eukaryota; kingdom Metazoa; phylum Chordata; class Amphibia; order Anura; family Pyxicephalidae; genus Pyxicephalus; species Pyxicephalus adspersus. The sequence goes on from NC_092858.1 coordinate 176,720,772, forward strand.
TGTTTGGAGTTTAGAGCCAGGCAACAAGCATTATCATTAGGAAGCCAGTACTGGCAATCCCGGTACTTCTCTCATTACAGAATCACTGATGGGGGTGAGAGCACCAAATTTTTAAGGGTAAATGGCCGGCCCTGTCCTATGGACATATTCAGTACCGCTCTGTGGCTTGGATCAGACGCATCTCGTGGTATTACTATTATGGCCGTCATTGGGCTTCCCCATCAATTGGCTAAGTCAAGGGGACACTTTTGAAATATTTGAGCTGTTCACACACCGGCCTCTGACACAATTCTCAACAATTCTGCTGACGGATGAATCTGCTAAATGTGGTAGAACCGGTTCCGTTTTTCCCTTAGGTGTCAGTTGCTGGAAGAGTTTCAAAGACATTGTATAATATTTGTGCAATATTAGCATGAGAAGCACCCAAACTTACCACACAAAGCTCAGATGAATCACGGCTTCCTGGGTCAGGACTACCGGCTTTAATTCACTTTCCTTCTGTCAACAGCTCACGTTATATTACCAGACGGCGGCCCTATAATTCCCTATGTGAGGGACCGAGTCTGCCGTCTGTCATTGTTATAGAAGGAGCTCATACACCGGCTTCCACATTCGTCCTCACCAACACTCCATGCAGATACAAGGATGTATTATCTAAATCTCTACTTCATAATAATTAGTCAGATCCCTCAACAAACAGCAAACTAACCAACAACCAGAGGGACTTACTGACAAAAGCAGAAAAATCCCAATTATTAAACAAAAAGACAATAAATCTACACAATACAAGCAATTTAAAGGAACAGATCTTGAATAGGCAGGGACTAACTATCCAATAGTCCAATCCTTTTGTTGTACAATGTCCATCCAACCTGCAGCCTCACAACACCAAACTTATTGCTGAATCGGAGGAAAGCACAAAACATAAAACACAGATTATATATTCCAACAGGGAAATCTCCCACATTGATCGCCTGTGGCAGTCAGATCCTCCCCGGATTCACAATGTGCAGTTATACCTGGCTATTAATATTCATAAATTCTAGCTATGGTTTGGAAGAACATACCCATATACAGGGAATGAGATCCTGGGAAAGTTTATATTTTATTATATGTTTATTCTATATTTTTACAGGGTTTACCATTAGAAAGCCTTTCAATATTCAGAAGTTAATCCTCTTTTCCTCCAATCACATGCAGTGCCCATCCTCATCTCAATGACCTGAAAGTGGAGAACTTTACAGCCAGTTTATTATAGGGATCATTTATGTATTGATGAGGCGCTGATCATCCTACTTTATCTTATGTAAAGGTTCCAGCAAACCATGCATGATAGAGAATCACAGAACAGGAAGATGAAGGAGCACATGTAGCACACATGTGTCTCTAGTTCCTAAATTACCGATTTCTTAAACTAAGGGGCCCAAATTGTGACCCCTGACACGGCCAAAGGGCAACACAGAATATTCAGTGAGTGAAGGTTGCAGACATGAAACTAGAGACTATGGTAAAAATCCTACAAGAGACAGCCAAAGACTGCAGACGTCTCGCTACAGGAGAGACAGCCAGAGACTGCAGACGTCACGCTACAGGAGAGACAGCCAGAGACTGCAGACGTCACGCTACAGGAGAGGCTCTTTGCTATGAGGCCGTCTCTAGATCTGCTATTGTTTGCAGAAGCCCCCTGCTGAAGTTTCCTGGTTTACAAAGCTGCTGCAACATTTGCATTTTAGTGAACTGCGGCTACAAGACAACCCGGCATCTTGCTGGATTCTAGGAATTACAATCCGTACGATCCTGAAATGTTTCCATACAATGCTGGATAACAGGTTCACTCAGCATGAATGTTTATATCACAAAGGTCACTTCTATTATGCAATGGTGAAATAACCCCAAACTGCTATTTGTATGATTAGGCATAAAGTGAAGACAGCTATGATATATAGATTGTTATATTGATATATTGATTGTCATCTTCTTTAATAAATCAGTCTGTGTGTATAGAACCCAGGTGATGTATCGGATCAGGTATTGTGTTCACATGGAGCTGGGTGACACCTTAGTAAATGTGTGTCTATATAGAACCATGTGATGTATCGGATCAGTGATTGGTTCTTATTGTGTTCATGTCAGGCTGGGTGACACTAAAGTACTGTGTGTGTCTATACAGAACTAGGTGACAGCTTGCAGCTAATTGGCGGGTGACACCTTATTAAATATACATTTGTACAGAACAGCGTGACATATCCGATCAGTAACCGTCTGTTCAGTTATCGTGTTCATAAGTAGTGTTCTCCCCGGCCACTTTTAGTTGGGCGCACCACCCGGCACTTTTTAGTAATCACCAAACTGTTTTTACGTGGTTACTGAAAGGTTGGGTCACAATACCGGTGCTGCCACCCACCTACGGCTTCTTCACACCCAGCTTTATAACTTTTCAAGGGAGAACATTGATGAGGTGCGGGTGACACAGTAGTATTGTGTTTCTATATAGAACAAAGTCATAAACCTGCTTGTAAATTCCATTCTAACTAATGTGTTCCTATGGGGCTGGGTGACACCTTAGTAGTTTTGTGCATCCATAGCAAACTGTGACATATCAACTCAGTAATTGTCTGTCCAATTAATGTGTTTATATGGGGCTGGGTGACACCGTAGTGATCAGCTTGTAAATGTCAATTAGGCCAATATGTTCACATGGGACAGGATGACGCCTTAGTGAGTGTGCGTCTGTATGAAATGGGGGGATGCGTCATTTGGGAGTTGCCAGTTCAGCTAATGAGTCCATTAAGGGGTGGGTGACCCCATAGTAATATATACATTATTATTACTATTATTATTATTATTATTATTAATAATAATAATAAACAGGATTTATATAACGCCAACATATTACGCAGCGCTGTACATTAACAACACCTTAGGTTGTCTATATGGATCGGGGTGACCCATCCTCAGGTTCAGTTATTGCACACAGGTAGATGGGTGACACCTTAGCATCCGTCTATATGGAGCTGGGTGACACCCCGTGTGTGTACAAGGGAGGAATTTCAGCATGTGTAACCCTGTCCATGCAAAGTGATGTGAAACCTCGGTGAATGTGTCTGCACGGCACTGGCTGACATTTCAGTAGGTGTGTTTGTAGGATTGCAGCATGGTGAATGTCAGTGTATTACATGGTGATAGTGCACACATCTCCCGGGGGCCATGGAAACACAGACCTGATCCACACTTCTATCTAGTTACAGATAAATATTGGACACGGAGAGCTGCGTCATTCTAAATGCAGAGAGAAAACATGGAGCTCATAGGGGGGGGTCAGTGAAATGAAAAGTTACTGAATAGTTGTGGAGAAAACTCTGCAGGTTGTGGTCTCTCTCTTCATACAATTCTCACCTTTCCAAGGATTTTACTTTACATTTAACACACAATGTTCTTCTAGAGCTCATTAAACTGCTGTAAAAAAACACACTCGGGGTCACGCATGGTCAGCTTCCACTAACTATGACACACTATATCCCACATCATATGGTGGGGTATAATCTGTGGGTTTCACTTTTATATAGTGGGTTATATTCTACGGGTGGTACTCTTATACGGTGGGGTATATTCTACGGGTGGTACTCTTATACGGTGGGGTATATTCTATAGGTGTCACTCTTATACGGTGGGGTATATTCTATAGGTGTCACTCTTATACGGTGGGGTATATTCTATGGTGGGGTATATTCTATAGGTGTCACTCTTATACGGTGGGGTATATTCTATAGGTGTCACTCTTATACGGTGGGGTATAGTCTATAGGTGTTACTCTTATACAGTGGGGTATAGTCTATAGATGTCACTCATACAGTGGGGTATATTTTATAGGTATCACTGTTATATAGTGGGGTATATTCTATAGGTGTCACGCTAATACAATGGGGTATATTCTAAGGTAATAAAAGTTTAGTATATAAATATACAAGCACACATCATTCTATAAATATATCCTGGAATTCCTGACATAAGGATGTCCCGACAGACACCCCATGCAGGAATAAGCGGGCATATAGGGGTTATATGGGCATATAAAAGGGCATATAACCCTACCTTGTACCCCCTGCATTGAGGTGTTTATATTACACATAGCTCTGTATTATCATAACAATCAAGCTGCAATTCATGTAATAAGCTGGGAGTTACCTGTGCCGGTGTTCATCATGCCCCTGGCCATGGATTAGGAAGTTTCCGGTAATTTTGTCCCCCTTATCAGAATCTATATGGGGTATCAGTACATCCTCCAGGCCCAGATCGAAGCGTTTGTGTTTGGAGGAGTCCGGGAGGAAGAAGAAAGCCCCGAAACATAGCGTGATGAAGGCACTGAGGATGAGGAGCAGAATAAACTTCTCGGAGAGCCTCAGGGTGGCACGGTGATGAGGGATTGATGAAGCCCCTAGGTTTAGCGCTGGGATCCTGCGCCCGGAGAGGGGGAGCAGAGCTGGGGTGGTCATGTCTGAAGCGGAGGGGAACGGCAGGCCTCAGGTGATGCCAAACGTACAATGCATTGAGGGCCCTTCTTGGCCGGAACACCAGAAAGTCACCGGCACCTGAGTCCGGGCTTTGGGGTTCAAAACTACTGGGGGCAGAACCCTGCAACGTCACCGATCAGGGTGTCAGCACGAAATCTGTTACCCGGTACAAGGTGGTTGTGTCTTAAGTGCCATCTGTGCCCACAGCTCTGCCAGGTGTGACTCAATAACCAGTCATATGGTGCCAGCTGTCTCCCCCGTAAGGTGTACAAGTGCCAGGAAAGCTGTCCCCCACAGGTGTGCCACCACCCAACAATGTATCCTCACTACGAATAGACAGGCAGCTGTCTCTTTCCTGAGCGTCTCTTCAGCAGCAGCTTTCTCTCTATAGGAGCCCAGTGCCAGCCGTTCCCTGGCACAGATCCCTCACAGCCCTGGCCTCCTCAGTGCCAGTTATGTGTTTGCAGTACCATCTTTGTCACTGGAAGGCTGCAAGTCTGTCTCCAGTGCCAGCCTAGATACCTCCAGAGCAGAGATGCCAGATGTCTTCCCTGGGTGGCAGCAATGTGCCCGATCACTGAGTGGGCGTCAGATTCCAGCGGAATGCCAGGTGTCACCCAGGGGGGGGGGGCTCAGTCACTGCAAGATGCCCTGGGTCTCTATAGGGTCGGCTGGGGAGCCCCTTGCAGTGCCAATGTACCCAGGGTTCTGATGCCAGCTGTCTCTGCCAGGGGTGCCCCTTTACTCCAATGCCTGGGAGATGTTCCTGGTGATGGTGGCAGCGGTTTGCCCTGGTTGTACCCAAAGATCCAACACGACTTGTGCCAGCAGTGCCCCTTTATCTCAGGGCCCGTCAGAGCTCTGTCAGCCTTTTCCAGGGGCCCCTCTGATGCCAGGGGTCTGTCCAGGAAGGGTTAGAAGCGGTGTCCCCAATGCTGCGCCCCCAGATATCCTCAGTGACTGCCAGCGGTGCCCCAAAACCCTGGCACACGTCTGTGGTGTCTTCCTAGCCTGGGCTCCTTCCTGTCTCTCGGTGCTGGCAGTGCCAGGTGTGTCGCCCCCCAGTGCCCAGCAATCAGCACTAGCAGGGTGTCCTCAAGCGCTGTCACCAGGATGCCCCAGATGGCGACCCCTACCGGAAGTGCGGCTCCTGGTCTCGGCCTGTACCGGGCCCGGCTCTCTCGCTTTTCCTTCTCTCAGACGTTCAGCGATGTCGTCGCCATCTTGGCCGGGCGGGCGGAGCGAGGAGGGGCTGCCATGGAGACGCCGAGCTTCCAGTAACCAATCGCCACCAAGCACCGCTGGCAAGCGCTGAGGGATTGAAAAGGACGCGTCAGTTCCGGCGTCTGGTCACATGGGCCGTGCGGTGGTGACGCTGCCAGCGCCATGTTGGATGTTGGCACATTCTAAGGAAGTAAGGGCAATAAGACTTTAAAAGTATTCTATAAATATAAATTATAAATATATTTACATTGACTTGGAAGATATGAGGGCACTGCAAGGTTTACCCGTGTGAGAAGCCTCTGATGGAAGCTAATAATGACTGCTGGTCTTTAATCATTATTTAAGTGGACCTGTTATCAAATAGTTCATAAATGACTAGGCCTCCTGATACTACCATATGCATTGTGGTCATTTCTCATCACTATATCACACAACGAATCACACCACGGATCACGCCAGCAGGGCGGTCAGCTTCTACTGGCTCTAACAGTCTCCTGTGTCACATGACATCGGGCTCCAGCGCTGACCATACGCACATTATTAATAAACAGGATTTATATATCGCCAACATATTACGTAGCGCTGTACAATAAATAGGGGTTGCAAATGACAGACAGTGCCACAGGAGGAGGAGACCCTGACCAGAAGAGCTTACAATCTAACCAATATGTCATGTGACCTACAATGGCTCTGCATTAAATAATGTGATCGCAAAGGCTGTCTGTAGGTCACATAATTCTGTAAACTTAAATCTGAGCTAAATTTTTTCATTGCAAATACCTGGTAATAGGGGGATATGGAGTGGTGGGAAGTAGTGAGGGTTTAGGAAACAGAAGAAGACGGGTAGGTGAGAAAGTAGGAGCAAGCCGAATAGGACGAGGAAGACCATTCCAGAGAGTTGGGGCAGCTCTAGAAAAGTCTTGGAGCCATGCATGTGAGGAGGTTATGGGTGAGGAAGTCACATAGCAATGTATGGATATTTCAGTCGGGTTCTTGTTTTTTTTTTTTTTTTTAAATACCAGATTTTCAAAGGCCGAATTCAGCCCGCAGTGTGTATTCCTGTGATAAGGTCAGGCCTTATGCAGCACACAGGAGAGTCAGGCCGCAGTGGTGACAGCTCCTTCACCCTCACTGCAGCACAAAGTATGGAAACCCACCACAGACATATTATGTATATATGTGAATCCGGCCTACAGATCACCGACCACTGACAGTCTATATCTACAGAGGGTAGCAGTGATGGTGCTTACTTTGATCCCGTCCATTGCTCCGGGGACTAAAAGGCTGAGCATGACCTCTTCTATCCTCTCTCCTTTCCCATGTATTCCATATCCTTCCCTTGCTTCCCCGATCTCCTTTCCTCTCCCACCAATATTTACATCGCCCCATCCATTTCTTACTCCCCCCTTAGAACTCATCTTTTCAAACTTGTCTACCCAATCTCTTCTGTCTCTGAAACCTTCATTCCATATCCCCCGAAAGGCAATATAGATCATCTTCACCAACATAAAATCTGATCCTCTGACTCGTGATTTACCTGGATCAGGTATGCAGGGTCACACCTCCTAATTTGCATACTCATTCCAGGTGAGGGATTTACAAAGTAGCAATGCAGCCATTGTTTCGGAAGGTAATGCAGATGGCCGCTTCTGTATCTTTCTCATATTAGGTGGACTTCTCCTTCCCCAAAGTTCTCATGATTCTTTTCTAGTTCTGGTTAATGAGGGCCTAAGATTCACTCACAAAGATTCGGCATTACATCATGTGACCCACAAGGACTTGACATTATGTCACATGACCTGCAATAGCCAGCATTATGTCATGTGACACACAGACTTAGCGTTACGTCATGTGACCCACAAAAGGGCATTATGGTTCTCCCAGGTCATGCAATATTTTCCTATTTTACAACCTGCACAGTTTCTAATGATCCTGACATTCAATGAATTGATAATTAAATAGTACATAATATAAAAGTGTCATTTTACTATTACCAGTTATTGCAGTTAATAAAATCTCAAAATTTACAGATTTATGGCAGTATGGCATACTGTGGGTCACATGACATAATGGTTAGATTGTAAGCTCTTCTGGGCAGGGTCCCCTCTTCCTTTGGGGTCACTGTCTTTATCTGCCTGTCATTTGCAACCCCTATTTATTGTACAGCGCTGCGTAATATGTTGGTGCTATATAAATCCTGTTTAATATTAATAAATGAATCCTAGATATAATAAATCGAGCTTCCTGATTGGGTAGTCTGAAGGAGAGGAAGCCTCTGATTGGGTGATAGTTGGAACACAAACATCTTTTCCTATAATTAAACTCATTTATTTTCCTTTTTCTTTTTTCCTTATAATGAAGCTCCAATCTCGTGAATCCGCTGAGGTTGGGAGAGATTTTGAAGCCAGATTGGGATCAGAGGGGAAAGCGAATTCTTCATTTGATGGTGTGACAACGGCGAGCGGAAATTCTGGGTTATTATTAGGCCAGGAAATGTTTAAAGCAGCTTGGCGGCAGCCTGAATAGCGGGGTTAATGCGGGTGAGGAAAGCGGCTTCGCCCGGCGCTTCCTCTGCTCCGTCAGATAAAAATAATCATCTGAGCAGCCGGGTGCAGGCAAAATATCTCTGCCGACTGGACGCGCTGCTTTGTAGGCAGACTTTTCCTGGAGAGGTCCCGGGCGCCGGGGTCACCTGACGCCAATCACAAGACAATGGCGCCGAGAAAAAAGGAGATTCAGGGAAAGGAGGACGAGGAAGAATCAGATAAACGGCTTTTTGTTCACTTTGTACATTTTGCACAATTGTCAAATAATAAAAAAATCCATTTTTTTTTTATTCTTTGTATCTTTGCAACTACTTCCTGTCAGTATGCGCTGCAAAGATGGCGGCATGGCATTTCATGGGGGAGTTTGCTGCTGGGGACACCAATAGACCACGCCAGGGTAATGTGTTAAAATGGCACTTTTAATCTTCATTTGATGGAGTGACAACACAGGAGACATGAACAGAGCATTACCACCTTATAGCACGAAGTGCCTAACCAAGGACCTCAATGGCAGGATCATCACAGATCATTTAAAGTGGAAGTGAACCTTTAAATTAAAACGTTGAAAACAGGCAATAGGCGACGTTCCTTCTGCAATGAAATACCCATATCTGATCGCAATTATTGAATTACACCCACCTGTCCTATGGCGATCGCCATCTTCTTCACCTTGGTCATCTTGATTGGCCAGGAATGTCCCACAGATGTGCAGAAGTGTCAGCAGCCCCCGGGGGTTACCCCCTGCAAATCCCAGCATCCTGCACTGCGCTGCTGTAGTCACTGATCAATGGGGAGATATTTCCTATAGATATGGAGATATAAACAAGTTGATTTACTAAAAGGCTTAGGGCTGTTCACTTAGCAAAGTGAATTATGACGCTTCAACAGATAATTGTCTGAGCTAAGTGAATGTGGTTAAAATTCACTTGTAAATGAATAGCCAATCACAAGCAAGGAAATGTGAAAGAATGGAATTCTCTTAAATGTGATTGGATGGTTGAGCTTTGCAGAGCTTCAGATCATTTACTAAGTGGAAGGGGACTTTTAGCAAGAAAAAATCACTTACCTTTACAGGTGTAAAGCCGCTGCTCGCTCTGCAAACACACTACAGTCTCACCTTCCTTCCTCCCCTTCCTTTTCTTTTCTTCCCTCCCTCCTTCCTCCCCTTCCTTCCTCCCTTCCATCCTTTCCTCACTTCCTTCTCTTCCTCTCTCCCTCCCTGAATTTCTTATCTTTCCCTTTCCTTCCCTCCTTCATTCCTTCCTTCCTTTCTCCTCCCCTGCTTTTTTTTCCCTCCCTTCCTTCCTTCTCTCCCTTCCTTCCTTCTTTTTCTTCTCCTCTCTTCCTTTTCTTTCCCTTTCTCAATTTCTTCTTCTCTCCCTCCCTGAATTTCCTTTCCTTCCCTCCTTCATTCCTTCCTTCCTTCCTTTCTCCTTCCTTCCTTTTTCCTTCCTTCCTTTCTCCCTTCCTTTCCTCACATCCTTCCCTTCCTCTCCCCTCCCCCTCTTTTCTTTTTTTTCCTTTCCTTCACTCCCTTTCTTCTCTTCCATCCCTCCCTCCCTTTCCCCCTTCCTTCCTTACTTCCTTCCCTTCTTTCTTCTCTTCTTTTCTTCCTTCCTCTCTCTCTCCTTTTATTTTCTTTCCCCCCTTTTGGCTATCTTTAAGGGTGACATTCATCCCACTGGCCAGCAATGTACAAGGAATTCTTCCCACTGACCCCCCCCACTAACATACTGTGATCTGTGTATATAGTAATTATAGAAGGGGTTCCCTGGACCTGGTTCCTGGAAGTTATTTTAAAGGGTTCTCCAATGTTAAAAAAGGGGGATTTATAGTTATTTAGGAGTGCAGGTAAATAAGGAGAGGAGCAAAGTAGCTGAATTACCATAGACACTCCCTGAAGAGGAGGGGCCATGTCATAGAGGGCGGGGACTGTGCAGGGAATTGACTCTTCCTGGAGCTGTCACATTTCCTTGCAAGTTCTAAGCAAGTAAAAACTAATTATGGAAATCATTTCGATCATTTTAATATTGTTCCCATGCGCTTTAAAACAGTGACAGGGTCTCTTTGCTGTTTTTCAGACTAAATAGGAAAGTGAGGGTGATGCTGGAACAAAAATGGCTCGGTGCTTCTGGAGGGGAAACAGATGGCAGCATCGTCAGGGTCATGTGATCTGCAAGAGGTAATCAATCCCTGCAAGTGTCACACATGTTGCACTTTAAATATAGAAATGTAACTGAAGACAGGTCCTCTTTAATGTATAAATTGCGCCAGAACAGAAGCACTTGTCAAGTGAAAAAGAATAAAAGCGCCAAATAATACAGAATAAAGTGGCATTAAAATCCCTCTAACCCACCCCTCCCCCCCGCCCGCTGCAGCCGGCACCATGATCTTTTGTACAGAAGATTGCGATAGCAATGAATAAATTGTAAATCAGCTGATTGGATGAAAAATTGGGGCATGAAGATTTCCCCAGAGCTGATCACCAGGGAGGTGCTGGGGGTGCAGGGGAGGGGGGGTGCAGGACAATGATGGGTACAGGACCCCTACCTGTGTATGGTTATCGTGCCCCTCCCCCAGGGACCCATGGCGCCTTTTCCTGCACCCCCTCCCCCCCAGCACACCATTCATTTTTGAAAAACTAAAATTAGGACGCGCTGCCTGATTTCTATGCAGAGCTAAACTTCTGTCTAACTGCGGAAGAGAAATCTGAGAGAGATAATTGAGGCTTCACGCTTGGCCGCTGCTGTCATATGCGTCACTGCGATACGTGTCAGCGTGCGTTGGCGCATTACGGTGCCATTCACCTTAAATGTCACCCCAATGCACTGAGGCAGCGAAGGTCTACACACAACATGTCACAGCACCATGCAGGGTAATGCACCTCCGCGCGTTCAGGGTGCTGTGTATCCAGTGTAGTGCCCGATGAACCCGCATGGCCTGCTGTATTTGCGGATGAGGGTTTAACCCCTGGCACCCACCTACTGCAGGACCCCAATAAAATGTCAGGGGGTGCAGGGAGCTGGGATGCAGCGTTTTTGGCGTCCGCAGTGCTGTACATTAAATAGGGGCTGCAAATGACAGATAAATACAGACAGTGACACAGGAGGAGAGGACCCTGCCCCGAAGAGCTTACAATCTAAGAGGTGGGGGAAGTAACACACTTTAGATCTTATTACGTAGATATCAGTGCTAATTGGCCCTGAGTGTCTTTCCTCAGGGGCCACTGCTGTTAGATAAGTTGCTTATAAGTTAAGTTGATAAGTTGATAAAACTTATCATAAGTTGATAAAATGTTTTCTGAGATCCGGTCCAACCACCTTGCTTCCTGTAATGCAGACCTGTCCCTGCTGTTTTCTCTAATTGTTCAGAGTGCTTGGTCATGTCTCCGCCCCTCCTGCAGTTCTCTGCAGGCAGCCTGTAGTGGGTGGAGCTTCATAAGCCCCTCCCACAGCTCTGCTCTCTGCACATTCCATGCACAGCTCAGTGATGATGTCACAGCTGCATTTACAAGGTGCTATCTGGGTGTGTAAAGTGCCCACAAGGTGGATTTATATGCTTTGTGCCAATAGAGGGCGCTCTTCCCCTCCATTGCCCTACAAAGAGTGCAGCCATAAGGGGCCCCACTGACCTGTAGGCAGACCAGCAAATATTTCTCTATACTTTCTAAAAGGGAAAACAGTGGGAAATGCGCAATTATTGCATAGAGGGTGTCACTATATAAATGTGTGATCATGCTGTACTGCATTTTTTTATTATTTGTGCTGACATTCACCCATGTGAATCTGCCCAATGGGACACAGACAGCAGTAAACACCTGACAGAGGCTCTACCTTCCCCTGGAGTATCGCAATGTTTGCTGCAGCGTTGCCGTATTTTATGCGCTGCTCACCGATCGGTTTAATTTGAAGATGTTCACCATCAGTTGGGCCCTCCGGTAAGGGAGCTGCATTGGTGCCGTCCAGTGACGGAGTGACTCTTCCCGCTGATCTATGGAGTGCTTTTTAGCAGCGTTGATTTAAACACAGCAGCAAAACTAAATTTGCTGGACGTGTGCAAATACGGATCAGATTTATGGATCCAATTACAGCGCCGCCATCGATGGGTGAGCTGGCAGCACCATGCAGGCCGGGCACTGCGCTCCCTCCGCCATCTGCAGTAAGAAGTTCTGTCACACTTGACGAGCGCCGGCAATTTACTACCTGGCGTCTCTGCCTCAGGAGTTCCACTTATTGCTTTAACTTTAAATAATGGCAGCAGCAGCAGCGTGTGAAGGACGGGGCAGACTGCGGAGAGATGGCACCGGGGAAAGGGGGGGCAAGAGAGGGCCCGGGGCAATGCCATCCTGCAGACCACTCACCCCTACAATCCCCCGACTTCTAGCAGCCATTTGTGGGAGAACTCCCCAATATGAAACCTTATACATTGCATTGTTTATTATAATGGAAGATTTTCAGACTGAGAGGTGCAGTAATCAGCCGTCGTTCAGTCCTTAATCACCTCAAACCCCCGATTATCCCTGAAATGAATCCCTTTTTGTGCAGATGTTTGGCTGCAATACTTATCTCAGGGCGGTCTGACACAGAATCGCTTCCATTGACTTTAATAAGAAATAAGTTGCAAGCAACAGCATGAGAACGGATATCCCATGATGCAATCAATGCAAGGAAAAATGCAACTGCTGTTACATGCTTCTGCAGATTTGAAGAGAATGGGGCCCTAGGCAAGAATGAAGGAGGAACTCCCAATGTCCAGTTTGCAGCTTCCTGCACCCTTGGCCATGTGCCATTTGGGGCCCCGGAGAAGATGGGGGCCACGCCTGTTCACCCTTTACTAAAACAGGGCCTGTGTTCCTGGACACCCTGCGGTTACAAGCGAGCACATGGGACAGATTCCCTGCATGGTAGACAAACACCCAACTGAAAGGCGCATGTCACGCTTGCAATCCTGTTGGTGTTGCCGGTGAAATGTTGGTGACATTGCCATGCGGTATAGGAAGAACATTCACCTGTCTGGCATGCGGTGCTCCCTCACTGCTGGAAATGCTTTAGGGTGTAAATCACCAGCTGCTGAGGGATTGACACATGCGACCAGTCCAAAGAGACCCTGTCACTGGCACAATCACAAGCCTGGCATTAGCCCTATGGCTGCCTAACACTACATGCATGGGGCTGCACTGAGCAATGCAGCATACAAAGCAAAGATCTTGCTTGTCCATCCATTGGGACTACATTGACCGATACAAGTCAACGGATAGACAAGGCAATGAGCTTTTCTTTGTATGGGAACCGTTTATGCTCAGGTGCTGCATCAGTGTAAGAAAATAGTTACACGCATTATTATACCACACACAGCATGCAACATGTCTTGTGTAAAGCAAAAAAATAAATACAATACCTGGTCACACCATTCCATATGCCATAATGCATTTTATAATGCGTGTTCTTATACCACACGCTGCATGTGTGCATTGCCATTTATTTTTAGGCAAAACACCATGCACTATGCCACACACAAGGTGAATGCTCTGTTAGTTGCGATGTGCTGCTGTACCATATATACTGCAGGTGGGATCTATTTTTTTAGTCTTAAGGGCCCATTTAGATTGAACAGAGCCCTGACACAATGCATGTCAATGGACGCATTATGGCAGCATGGAGTCAGTGAGCTGTAAATACATGTGTGCTGCATTGCCTTTCATTGTTCTGCGCATTGTTACACACAGAGCTAGATGTGCTGCATTGTGATACCAAAATGTTCCAAGTATGATTCTGCTTAGTTGCAATGTCATCCAATTCCTAACATGCATTAGTGTGTCTCAATGCAGCAATCACATGTGTTCGCATTTGTAGAAACAAAGGCTTTATTGATTCATAACAGGGGATACAATCCTGCATGGGGTGTGCTCTGTAGTTTTAACATAATTCCTGTCCTAGGGTGATAACGCTACTTTTGCTTATCTATGGTACAGTGAGCGTTGTCACTGTCAGACAGGAAGTGTCCTAATGCAGCCATTAATGCACGGACCAGTAAGCTGCAATATATACCAGTATTATAAATGAGTGCAGATACACCAATAATCTTAGCAGGAGATAATGTGGCTTAGTGATGCTTCACCTGCATCATGGCGTGTTGACATCGAAATAGGTGTTTAGACGCATTTCTATTGCTTTAGTCAGAAATGGTTCAATACAAAGATACAAAAGTGTGAATCCATCCCTAGGGCCCATTCACCCCACATGTTAAGGAAACCTACCAGAACCCACATAACATGCATCCTGAATGTCACCGCATGCTTTGCCTTGCAACACAGAGAAATGCATTATGTTCTGTAATGGCACGGAAGTCACATGATCCTTTAAGCTGCATTTAGGAGAGTTATGCAGCCCATGCGATACATGCATGTACTAATGCTGCACAATAACGTGCATTGGCCATGTGTTCAGTGACGTGTGTTGCTTGTGTTGGTAACTTGCATATGACTGGACTCCAAGCGGACCACATAGGGTACAAGAAACATTTGGTGCTTCTGGTATGCAGAGATAGGGAGGTGTTGTGTAGTCCTGTCCTAGGGTGACAACAATGCTCCATCATATGTGTAGTATGGTGAACGTTGTCACTCTAGGATAGTTAGGATCCTTTTAGGTTTGTGTGGAAAACAACAGCATTGTGTCGCATGCTCGACCGCATTCCCAACGTTTCCCCTACAACTATATGGGAGCAATTGGAAATGATTTGCATGCAGTTGCAGTAGGGATTCTGGTAGCGACATGTTGCTTCTGGTCATGCAGCTGCTTTTCCTGCTTTGGAGAAACCACCACAATACACATGCAAGGCAACTCATGCAAATGCATTGGCCTGTGGTGCGGTTTGCTCTGCGCCTGAACATTGCGATATTTGACCTGAAGTCTGTAAGGGGCTCCAATGTGTTGCCTGCAGGACCTCCAGGTTCCTAATGCAGCCACTGCATGGGAGGACTGGGAAGATGCAACATTTATTTTCCTGGTTTGCATATATTGTTTCATATTTATTAATTTAATAAAGAACGGTCACCAAACTGTAACAAAGATCAGCGCCCCCTTCCCTCTCCAATCCTTGTACAGCACCACAGACCATGTGGGCGCTACATATCTGCCATAATTCAGGCGGCTCCTGGCGCTCCCATCCATCATGCGGTAATCAGGTTCCTCCGCCGAAACCGCTGACCACTAATTAACTTCACAATGACAAGACGCATAATGAGTTTATTCCCAGAGCTGATTTCCATATTGCAGAAGAGATAATTACAAGTCGCATTTCTGTGTCTGTACAGGAAGTTTTATTGCAGAGGATTTCCCCACAGACAGATCCCTGAAATAGGGTGAAGGAAGATCTGCACTGACAAAGTGTGGCCCTTTAGGGCCCAATCACTGTTTTCTATACAGATGTATTGCAGTATGGCGCGCAATAACCGCATGCTTTGGCAAGGTGAGATAACAAGTCACATGCGCTAACGCATTTCGCAGCAGTTTTGACTTTTTTTAGTGTGTTGGCCGCTCCGTCATTGACCAGGGCTGCTTCAGTAATGCATGAAAATAGAAAGACTGAGGGGTGAATGGGCCCTGGGGATTCTTACCCACCTATGCAGCTAATATATCACCATCTACATAGACTGGAGGAGATAGACCATCATGGGAGAACCTGGGTGATCCACAACGGCCAATCAGATGCAAGCATTCATTGGATGATTTGAGGGAGCACAGAAAGTTCTTCTTTCAGCCCCCGCTATGTACAAAGCTTTGTTCTGACATCTGTCTGTAGTCAGCCATTCTTCTAATTAATAAACATCCGCAATGTACAGAGCTGAATGTCAGGGCAGCGGAGCGCAGACAGGTCCTCGTTAGCTGCATGTTGGTTAATTACAGATCTCTAATTATCTGCATCCCCCCCACATTGTATAATACTCTGCAATTATCTCCCACAACTACCTACAGCTTCATATCCACAGCCAATTTACACTTCCTGCCGGACTCAGCAACCATCGTCATCGGGCGCAAGAAATGACATTTGTACCTAACTAAAGCTCAGAAAATATTGCATTTATTTATTTCTATATTATATTATTTATTGTATGTTATACTGTGTTATATATGTATGTGTGTGTGTGTGTATCTGTGGTTTAATTTATTATAAAGGGGAACGCCGCACACTTCTGCTCCAGCATTGCAGCACCTGCAGCCTCACTCACCTGTTTGGTCTGAATGTAACTCTAAAAAGCTTTGGAAGTCAGGTAAGGTTTGGAACTTTTATTGCTGAATTGATTGAGTTTGTCCAATAGGACCCCCGGACCCTTCACTAACCGTGTAAATGAGCTTTGAGCATCTCTTAAAGAGGACCTGTCACTGAGGAATGATGTAAGCCGCCATTGCTGACCCAGTTCTCTAATATACAGTTTGCCCAATTGGTTTTCTGAACCTCCGACTTTAATACTTTCTGAGTTAATGACATAGAATGCAGCACAGGTGTTCAGGTATTTGCTGCATCCGCATGCTTCTATCAGTTATCCCAAACCTTGACATCCAGGTGATCTGCTTCCATTATCTTCATTGGTGACAGGTCCACTTTAACACTACGCTGCATTAGTGTGGTATTGGATTGCTATGGTGCGCTGCATTCAGGTCAGCCTGCTAACGCACAGCAATGAAAATATAAATACATTTTTATTTTTTACCACAACGCACCCAACAGGTAACTTTGTAGGGGGAGGGGGTTTCTTTTTCAGGGATGAAACCTTTTATTATTTATTTGCAGCAATCTTCATTCGGTATTAGATTCATGTTAGCAGAATTTTTACACTTTGTCCCCTGATGATCTCGTGGTTTTTACATATTGACCACCAATATCTCCCCAAGGTTTCACCTGAATTTGCTGCCATGATTTCGACATTTCCCATGATCCTTTGCACGGTTCCCATACAAGGTATGCATGCCCATTCTTTATATAGGAACCTCTCAGTGCCACCCGTGCCCATGGGAGTATAAGGGTGACAAATCTGGAACCCCGCAGATTCTATAAGGAAGCGTAGCCGCCCTATAGCTGGAGGATTCTCCGAAGGTTCACTTTTTAAAGAAATAGGATCACTGAGGAGGAACAATTTAGTAAAAAGTGATGAATGGAATTACCGCTAACTTATAATGGTTGGGTATAAAATGGTTGCCCTAATGATCTATTTCTTTCTCATTTGTGTTCAATCAGTCCCTATAAATCCCTTCTATTCATTGCAGAGATTTGCACATCCTTCCTGCCTGTGGCTACAATTCATGCTCCCTGTCTGCATTTGTAGCCCCCCCAGTACAGAGCTCAGACTACAAATGTGACCCCTCCCCCATCCATCATACACAATGCAAGGAATCATGGGACATGGAGTTTTCCTACTGGAAGGAATATGTGCAGTGTTCTGCTGCCCTCTAGTGTCCAGTCAGAGATGTGACAACCACTAATGAGAAGATGAGACGCAGTATACTGCAACAACAAGCCATAAAACATAAAAGCTTAACAGATCAAAGAAGTAAAAAAATTATTTTTTTTTATTCTGTACTTTTTTTATTAAAATAATCTCTGGTGATCCTGCCATAAGAGTCCTTGTTCAGGCACTTCCTGTGATGAGATGATCTTGTCATTGTAATAATTATTGCACACAAATATACTGAGAATCTCTCTGGTTGATACAGAATAACACAAAGCGGTGACACAGCAATGCAGCACTTTCATCATCGCATTCCATGCTCTGACAACAATCCAAATTCCCCCATCTGTGAAATGTCACAGGACAGAGCGGGAAGACGAATCCTCCAATCAACATTCCATGAATCCGGGATCTGCCAACCGCCGCCAATATTTTACATGTACACATGTTACTCTTTTCACTGCCAGGCGTGTTATTCACCAGGCTGAGCAGAAGCCAAAGGCCTATTATTAACATCCACAAAAATGTATTAACCCTTCCATGCCTGCGGGTATTTTGTGACCCTGTCAATGGCGGTCAGAGGTCATTTCAGTGGAATTTTGTTATAAGTAATTTAAAGCACATCTACATGGAGTATGTTATGTTCTGCCCATATTTGCATGATTTTCTTCCCACATCCTAAAACAGGTTTTCTTTTTCCCCTGCATTGGTCACATGATCCATACTGAAGGCAATAATACCAGTCAATGCCTTGGCATGTGGTCACGTGATCAGCTGGAGTAAGAGTTCAGGTCAGTAATTTTCCCAGCCAAGGGGTCAGCTGCTTCAATGTAGCAGAAAAAAAAAACAAATGGGAGCAGAGGAGAACTGATTAAATTTGATGACAAGTGCACCTCTAATTGGAGAATTGGCTGAATAAAAGGAGAAGAAAATTAAAGTTATAAATAGCCAAAAATACAGAATAAGAATTGGGAATATACAGAATCTGGGTCCCTATTTAATGTACAGCGCTGCGTAATATGTTGGCGCTATATAAATCCTGTTTAATAATAATAATAATAATAATAATAATAAGAGTCCTTGTTCAGGCACTTCCTGTGATTAGATGATCTTGTCATTGTAATAATTATTGCACACAAATATACTGAGAATCTCTCTGGCTGATACAGAATAACACAAAGCGGTGACACAGCAATGCAGCACTTTCATCATCGCATTCCATGCACTGCCAACAATCCAAATTCCCCCATCTGTGAAATGTCACAGGACAGAGCGGGAAGACGAATCCTCCAATCAACATTCCATGAATCCGGGATCTGCCAATCGGCACCAATATTTTACATGTACACATGTTACTCTTTTCACTGCCAGGCGTGTTATTCACCAGGCTGAGCAGAAGCCAAGGGCCTATTATTAACATCCACAAAAATGTATTAACCCTTCCATGCCTGCGGGTATTTTGTGACCCTGTCAATGGTGGTCAGAGGTCCTTTCATTGGAATTTTGTTATAAGTAATTTAAAGCACATCTACATGGAGTATGTATGTTCTGCCCACATTTGCATGATTTTTTTCCCACATCCTAAAACATACTGGAAGACTTTCTTTTTCCCCCTCATTGGTCACATGATCACTACTGAAGGCAATAATACCAGTCAATGCCTTGGCATGTGGTCACATGATTAGCTGCAGTAGGATTTCAGGTCAGTAATTTTCCCAGCCAAGGGGTCAGCTGCTTCAATGTAGCAGAAAAAACAAACAAATGGGAGCAGAGGAGAACCGATTAAATTTGATGACAAGTGCACCTCTAATTGGAGAATTGGCTGAATAAAAGGAGAAGAAAATTAAAGTTATAAATAGCCAAAAATACAGAATAGAACAATCAATATTCATCAATAATTCCCCAATAACTCATATTGCTTCCACCTCCAGTGCTGGTCATCCTCCACCTTGCTGTATAATAAACTGATTTTTCTGGCTATAAAGGTTCCAGCGTTGTCATTTTGTTGTTTTGCGGCTGTTACTATTATATTTGCTGGAAATGATCACCAGACATCATGGACATTGTCTTCATTTTGTGAATGTTTAACTTTTTACAAGACAATAAAATCATCTTGTTTCTTCAAACATCCAGAACCCAATCAAGTAATAAAATGAGAATGAGAAACCGAGCCTTTAATCAGAACAAAGGGCTGAGGATGAATATGAGGCACATATGAATCACATCGCATTAGTTTGTAGGGTCTGAAAGGTCTCATGAAGGAGAGTAAATGGAAAAATAGACATTGCAGCAGGTTTTAGGGCAAAGAAGGTGAAGCAGAAGCTGTACACAGTATTTCCCAAGGAATATAAAGAGAGATATTCTGTTTACAAGCTCACATTTGTCTGCTGCAAATCATGGAAAATTTAGACATAAAAGCAAAAAAAAAAATTGTAAAGTTTATGAAGTTTCATGTGTGTGACAATGTCATCACTGGGTTGTTTTGTGCCATTTATTAACCCTTCCTGTCACTTGTAGTGGATCCCCAGCTAAAACTAAGCCTCATGGATCTGGATCTAAAATTCACCAAACTCTGGGTAGTGGGGTACAAGCAGCACCACTACTAAGTACACCACCCCCAGTGGCAGGAGACAAAGAGGCCCTGTTATATATGTTTTCAGCCACAATTTTCCCCTTTAGAGGAGTGGCCCCCAACCCCGGGTTTCGGACTGATGTTGGTTAGTGGCTGGTGGGTTGGAGGCCACAGGTAACAGGAGGTGGCCCTCCTGGCACTGCTCTAGAGCTGGTGGCTCCCGTGGCAGGGCCGACGGGGGCACGGTGGCTTTCCTCACACTGCGTGCACGGTAGCTGTTGGAAGTGGCAGAGAAGTGTATGTAGGGCTTGCACTTTTCTGCCATTCCGGGCACGCCAGCTTTCTTATGGTGCTCACAGCTGGTGTGCTGGCGGAACTGCTTGGGGTGGCAGAGTGATGTAAGCTGTACATGTACTGGGCTGTGGCAACATTTTGTACTGTGTTACCGGGCGCCGCTGTCAGAAAGGTTGGGGACCACTGCCTTAGAGAATATTTGACTCATTCATCATCTCGGTCATATGAGGAAAATAAAGTCAGTGAACTCGATTCAATACCCTGGAGCCAGGCTACTTTTGCTTTCTTCACAACACTCTCTGAGAGCACAGATTCACAATATTCTGTTTGTAAACAGTATTCCCATCTCTCATGAAATAGAGACAAACAGTTCATGTGAATCACAGGAAATCATAGCTGATGAGGTTGCAGAGCTGTGTGATGATGCAAAGGTGCTACAAGAGGGAAGCACACAGGAGGAGAGCATTTATGGTACATTTGCTATTCCCTGTTTTAGTTCTGGTGGTGGTAGTAATAGTGATACTTAAGGTGGTAGTTGTGGTGCTGATGGCGACATTGTACCAGAAACCAGGTCATGTCATAGTCTGTAAAATATGATGATAATATTCTGGGCAAGTCATGGGAACCAGATGAGAAGAGGGCAGTGGTGGTAAGGTAGGTACTGTGTGCCAACACACATTGGAAGTTTTTGCAAGGCTTCTGAGAATGTTTGCAGGTCTCTGCCCATTGAGGCATCCTGAGCCCCTGGCACAGCGCTGGGAGCACCAAGTCATGAGATCTCAGTTCATTGGTTAGTTCATTTCAAGGTGTCTGCTTTGTGATGATGATAAATCATTTGCTGTGTGGAATATATGCAAACTGTGGGTGAGCGGGCACAGATTATTCAACATCTCCTCCCATCCAGCACATGAAGAAGCATCATCCATTGATCTTGGAGAAACACTGCCCAGCAAATCCGGCCTCATCCATCTCATCCTCCATACAATATCAAAAGTTTAAAAACTGAAATGTATAAAGGTTCTCCTGATGCTGTTCCTCCATTGCAGTACAAGTTGGTGGACACCTTTATAAGAACTCATGGATTGTGCTCAGCCTTGTTAGAAGATACAAAGCCACCATTATTTCCCAATCCAAGCCCTGCACTCCACCAACACGAGCCCAGAATGTCTCCACTTCCCGGAGATTATCATTGTGTAGCCGCATGCCATGGCAGATACCTGGTGAAGGGTCTACAGGAAGTCATGGCCCATTGGGTGAATGTTTTGACATATTCACATGGTGGGACTTGTTATTGTCCCGTAGAACGGTCAGCAGGAAGAACAGGATTCTTGTGATTCTTCTCCTTCTTCCTCCTCCCTGCAAAGCTCTCCCACTCCTCAATGTGTATGCTTGGTGTTGTCATGCAACAAACAAAACCAAATACACCGGCTCTCCTTCTATTACTTCAAATTGGCAATATGGTCGCTAACAACAGGACCAAAATTACACCTCTGCAAATCCACCGATATTACCTTTTACCTGCTTTACACCTGAGCCGAATCTGGTGGTGCATTAAGCATTGGCCTGAATGATCTGTATGCAGGAAATACACCTGAGGCTCTGTAGAGAAGTAATGGAAGAGGAAAGGAATGGAACACCACCGTGCAAAGTCAGGGGGCTTTTCTTTGCCCCAGGGCAGTGGCACCATATTGGAGACTGTGCCGCATGCTGATGTCTATGGAGGAGGCAATGACATTTGTTAGCAGGGAAAACATTGGTATCATTAATGCCCATTTCATGTTAGAAGCCATGATGGTGCAGTAGGGAGAAGGAAGAGTTTATCTTTTATCTCATACTGCGGAGGTGTTGGTGGCGTTTTATGAGGAGTGCCCACCAGGTGGTTGAGGGAGGTGGGCGACATAAGAAGAGGAAGCATTAGGAGGATCTGGAGGGGAGGTGATGGTAGGAAGTGACACGGATCACCGCCAATCCAGCAAATATCTATGGGGTCACACTGAGGATGAATGCCCGCAGCTGGGGGCACAGAGGGCAGATTTGCAGTCCACCTTGGCAAGCATTGTATAGTGACAATTGTTCTGTTGATATCAAACAGAGAGACTATTATGGGATAACCGGATCCCCATTATTGCATAATTTTTTGAAGCCCCCAAAATGGACTTTGCTGCCACCAATGTGAAGGGATTGCTGATCATTAAAATGAATCCATCCTGGATTGGTGATGGGTCTCAGTCCCCTGGTCCTGGTGCCAGCAAGTATTGTACCATCAACAACACAATTAGAGCTGATCTGATTGGAGCAATAGATTCACTTTGCCCCCATTCTGTCCGAGGTTCCCAAAATTAGCTAAAGAAACAATTCCTAGTGATTTATATCAAAATAAATAATTGAAAGCAATATATATATACGAATTCCATCTCAGGGATGTTTCTGTTCTGGGCAGCTCTAGTTACATGGTGTTCTTCATGCATGAGAATTTGTAGCTGCTTCTTATATGGAATAAACTAAGTGAATCTAAATGAGATAAAGGGGGGATAATAATAAAATCCCAGGGGAGCACGAGGTGCTGGTAAAGGTCTCCTCCTGCACAGCACACAGGGCAGGTCACAGTCCCTCCCAGATAAGGACTGGTCTGGGTTTGGCTCTCTCTGACATACCTGGCCCTCAGGTGTGCAGACTCCACAATGTGCAGTGCTGGAGGCAGAGGAAGGAGTGCTGAGCATTACACCCATCCTGACAGTCCATATTAAATCAGCACCAAGAACCCCCTGCACCCCTCTGCTCTGCTACTGGAGGCTGAAAGGAAGCAGTGCTCAGCACCCAACTGCACCCTGATTCTTCTGGATACACAGAGAAGAGGAATCATCCAACATGGCCGGCATTGGGAAAGTGATCTTCAGGATGTGAGTTCCCCTCTGTGTATTGTATGTGTGTCTACATATATGTGTGTGTATTGTATGTGTGTATATGTATATGTGTGTGTACTGTATGTATGTGTATGACATTTGTGTGATATTGGCCCCGTACACACATTGCATGTTCAGATCTAAGTGGGATGTTGGAAACTTCCACAATCCAGGACTTTTCCTGGGGCAGTTTTCTGTCATCTCACCCCAGACTGGGGCTGTGTCAATGCTTCATCATAAAATCTCCGTCATAGGGAATGCATACAATGCGGTGGAAGCAGTTCAACCAGCTGCTTGGAAATATCGAATACTGACATTTCTGTGTTTTGTTAGACATTATGGAGGCAAATCCCTCTCCGGACTCGTTTGGTGAGTTTCCAGGTCTGTGCACCGGCTGTGCCCATTACTAGACTTCCACCATCCCTGTGCTGAATCCCTGGCCTGTACCCCGCTGTGCCCATTCTAAGGGGTCCCCACCATCCCTGTGCTGAGTCCCTGGGCCAGTACCCCTGCTGTGCCCAATATGAGGGGCTCCCACCATCTCTGTGCTGAATCCCTGGCCTGTACCCCGCTGTGCCCATTCTAAGGGGTCCCCACCATCTCTGTGCTGAATCCCTGGTCTGTACCCTGCTGTGCTCATTATAAGGGGTTCCTACCTTATTTGTGCTGGGTTCCTGGGTCTGGACCCCCACTGTGCCCATTAAAAGGGGTCCCCACCATCCCTGTGCTGAGTCCCTGTTGCAGTACCCCCACTGTGCCCATTACTAGACTTCTACCATCTCTGTGCTGAGTTCCCAGGTCCCTACCCCCGCTGTGCCCATTCTAAGGGGTTCCAACCATCCCTGTGCTGGGTTCATGGGTCTGTACCCCTGCTGTGCCCGTTATGGGGACATCACGACAATCTCCATCCTATGTTCCCAAGCCTGTACCCCCACTGTGCCCACTGTAAGGGGTCCCCACCATCCCTGTGCTGAGTCCCTGGGGCAGTACCCCAGTTGTGCCCAATATGAGGGGCTCCCACCATCCCTGTGCTGAATTCCTGGTCTGTACCCTGCTGTGCCCATTCTAAGGGGTCCCCACCATCCCTGTGCTGGGTCCCTGGGGCAGTACCCCCGCTGTGCCCATTACTAGATTTCCACCATCCCTGTGCTGAGTTCTGGCTCTGTACTCCTGTTTTAGCATTAAAGGTTCCCACCATCCCTGTGCTAAGTTTTTGGGTGACTACGACTGTGCCCATTATGGGGAGATTCCAACATTCCCCATCCTAAGGTCCCAGGTCTGTACCCCTGCTGGGCCCATTATGCTGCTGAGTCACAGCCAGAGTTCTCCAATTGGTAGGGGACATAAGATTTGCTAACTGGAAAGATGATAAATTTCCCATCATGCCCACTAATACAATGCCCCAGGTTCATCAGTGAACCTGGGGCATCCAGCAAACCTAGATAGATTCTGGTCCAGGATTTGCTAACAAACAGCTAATGGCTGGTATGAGATCCATTCCAGGTTTGCTGGATCACCCAGGTTCACTAATAAAGGTGTATCTTCTCCAGTCATGGTGAACTTGAATGAATCAGGCCCATTGGGTTATTGCTGACACTTTCCTACACTTTAATGATACAGAACCGGCACCACACCAATCAGATACAATGAGAATGACGATCGTGTTGTATAAAACTTTACAATGTATTTATAGATTCGCTCACCCACACTGACAATATCATGAACTGTGCCGATCCCTTCTCTGTCCTGACAATCTCTCGCAGAAACATCCGCAGAAACGCAATCACGCAATTCAGCTCCCCCCTCCCCCGAAATCTGCGGATCGAGAAGAATGAGCTCCGAGTGTTATAAAGAAAATCTTTTAAATATTTTTAGATTTAGATGTGAAACTCAACGGCTCCATATAAATATTTGTATCAGTTAGTCCTGTGTCACTGTCTGTATCTGTCATTACAAATCCCATTTATTGTACAGCGCTACGTAACATGTTGGCACTATATAAATCCTGTTTATTATTATTATTATTATTATTATTATTATTATTATCAGTGTCCATGTTTTATATTTATAGCGTAGCTGATGATAACATTCACTATCAGGTATGATATTTCTCCTGACATTACTTCTATATCGCTCTGTTCACACTGACGGTGAAGTTGCGGTGGGGTTACTGCTTCCTTCTCTCAGGGTACCGCCACCTCGAGGGAGAGGCTATAAACTTCCTATAAGTCCCACATATGAATGGGGTAAATGGTGAATAAGTGGTGCCAGCAATCCTCCCATCAAACCTGCAGACGCTGCTTCTCTATAAACCAACAATGGCGCACCAACTCCAGGGGCCACACAGGATCTATTGATCCCACAGCAGGTCTGAATCTGCCCTAAAGATCCCAGTGGCTTTCCCACCTTTGGCGTGAGATGATCTGATGGTTTGGCGGAGGGTGGAATTGGTGGTAAAGTTACCCATCTGCTGCTACATTACTGGCATGGGACTCATCTAATATACAAGAAACAATAAATCTGAACTGCAGACCAACGCACAGAATATATACAACATAGGAACAATGCCCAAGGATTTCTATTTCTATTCAGTCCTGACATTTGCACAGCTCTGCCACGCAGCACATTCCTGCACACCTGATTTTTCTTTGGTGCAGTTTCCCTTTCACTTACAGGTCGTCTCCCCTCACCCCATCCTGTAAATGGAGCAAACCCCAGAGCTCATCTCTCTCCTTCTATCAGCAAGATCCTCCAATTCATTAATTCAATTCCAAAAACATGCAGTTGGGTTAATTGGCTTCCCCATAAAATTGTCCTTAGACTGTATTAATGACATACAACTATAGTACGGACATTAGATTGTGAGCTCCTTGGATGAACAGCTAGTCATATGACTATGGACTTTGTACAGCGCTGGGTAATATGTTGGCGCTATATAAATACTGTATAATAATAATAATACCTTGATTGGCCCATTGTGCTGCTTCTTCCTCTACAAGGGCCAGATCGGATGAATGTATCACACAATGATATACATTGATATTGATTTATCTCTGATGTCACTATCACCATATATCACTATAATCAGACTTTGTGTAAGATATAGAGCAATGCCAGGATGAGCACTTACCCAGCCGCGGTAAGTACACCCAGCAATACATTAAAGGTACACAGCAGCCATATCGTCTACAAATCACTGAGCAAGTCTGATGAGAAGCTGCCCATGGCCCTCAACCAATCATGAGGCAGAATAGTGCACATGTGTTGCTGATATATGACTATGCACGGAGACACTTCTATATTTATTAGTGAGAAATTCATTTCTGCTGCTGTAACGTCTCTTTCCATACAAAGCTGTGAATATTTTTTATATATAATATAATTTATTGTTGGTACAATAAATAACGGTTTATGCATTGCGAGAAGCAAAACGAGATGAATATTTCTAAGGCTGCGTACACACACCAACAATAATTGTCGTTGGAAAATAACGATCCACGATAGATCTTTCGATAATTGTTAACAATGAGGAATCTCACTGGAAATGAACGATCTGATTGGGCGGCGATCATCATTAATCTGTGTGTAGGGTCGTTCAGTGATCGGGGATTATTCGGGGATACATTTCCTCCTGTACACGTCACTGCATCGTTTGAACAATCGTATCTAGCGTGTATGCTATTGGTGGATTATATTTGAACGATCGTATCGTTACAGAATTGTGCAAAATACAATCGTTCAGAATAATCGGGAATAATCGTTCGTTTTCAAATGATAATTATTGATTAGTACAATGTACCCGGATATGTTTGTTGGGTTAGATTTGTCTGGATTTATTATCTCCACCCCCCCAATGTTTGGTGTCACCAGGGGGCCCCTGTATTATGGACCCAACAAGAACATTCTAGAGAAAGTGTTACAGGATATAAAACCAACTCCAAGCAGTTTGATTGGTCCGGTGACAACAGGTGCAGTTTTGGGGAGTCTTATGGTCCATAGGAACCTCCATGGATGGGTCACCAGAGAAGAATCAACCCCAGGACTGGCAGGAGGACTGGTGGAGAAGAAGTGAAGCAGAACCTCCATAGAGATCCAAGATCCATCAGTGATCACATCATCCGTCACCAGGAAGACGTACAGGAAAGAGAGAGACAAAACTTCCGGCAGCTCAATGTCCAGCAAGGGAAAAAGCCTTCAGGGAGCACCACACCTACTGTGAAGCATGGAGGAGGCTCAGCTATGGTTTGGGCTGCTTTGCTGCATTGCTGCTTTGCTGCATCTGCATCCACAATAAAATCTGACCAGACATTCTGCAATGAAATAACGCAGAGCTAAAAGTTACCAAGAATGATTGAGAACAAAACTTTGGATTATCCTGAAGTGGCTCCTGATTGCAATCCTATGGAAGGACCCGAACCTGCCACCTGCACCCTCACACCTGACCCAGACGGAGCAGACAGGAAGGGCGGGGGACAACCTGCTGACAGCAGCACATGTTGTATTGACAGCTACAGAAATCGCAGTAAATTCCTCCAAGGGTTGTTAGGCTGCGGGTGATAATATTTTTGTCATGTTCCTTTGTCTTATTTGAACTGCATTCTCCCTGGCCGCTTTATTAGGTACACCTGTATACCTGTGATCAGCCAATCACCGGGCAGGAATGCATTTCTACCTGTAGACCTTGTCAGGGTGACCGGCTAAAGATCAAACTGAGAGCCAGAACGGTGTTATTTCCCCTGGTGATGGGTGCCAGGCGGGTCCCAGCTGTGTACACATGGGTGGGGATCCCAGGTTTACATATTTTATATAAGTTGTATGACGAGTTGTCACCGTGACATATTCATAGCAGAACACAGAATTCATACAATAAGAAGTGTAGGTGGAGCTGGGCAAGTCAGGATTGTACCTGAGAGAGGAGAAAGTGTTATTTTATGTGTGCAACTAACAGCAAATCAATAAAATCCCAACTATTAGGGAGATTTGTGTTCTCCTTTCACTTCCCATCTCAGTGCTGAGACTCCGCAGCCTCTTTGCAGCCACTTCCCTCCTATATGTACCCCATAGATGGCTATGATGGCATTTTGCAGGGTTGGCTTCCTGATGGTGATAACAGTAGACCTCTGACCCGTGTAATGTTTGCTGGGATAGCCAACTCCATTAAAAGTCTCTGTGACAGGGTGACAACATAGCTGCATAATTCAGAGGACGGGACAGGTGTTGTCACCATATAGCAGGAAGTGTCCTAAAGAGATTTTCATGAAAAGATCACCATAATGATTTATTGGAAGCTGCAGATTTAATGCTGATTCTGGTATTTGAAATTTGGTTTATATATTTAAAGTGGAATTCCAGCCAAACTTCATGTTGATTTAGCATTGGGACCTCGGTCAGCTTTTTATTGTTGGTTGTGTTCCCGGAGAATTCACTGTAATAGAAGCAACTTGGATATTAAGAAAAAAAACTGCTTGACTTACCCCTTAGATAGATTCAGCTTATAGATACTTTATTACTTTATTAATACTTTATTTCTCTCCGGAGTGCCCCAAATGACCTGGTATTACCTGAGCAGGAGCTGTAGTCACTCTCAGCAGCCAATTAGATGTCATTATAGTAAGCAATTAGCATCCAGGGCTCATAGGAAGCCGGTGGAATCATGGTGGCCATTAGAATGAGGACATCTTGTGATGGAAAAGAAGTACTGCAGGGGAGAGCTGAGGAATTCTTTAGGTGAGCAGGACAGGACAACTTATATTTGGTGTCGTTGTGTTGTCAGTGTGATGGTGACAATAGGTTCTGGCTTATGGTAAGGGAGTGATGACAATTCCAATGACCCCCCCCACATTTATTACCTCGGCTCAGTCGGGGTGCACATTCAGTAATAATTATTTTTCTCTTTTAGGGCCCCTTCTCTGCTCAGAGCTGCAGGAAAGTTAACACAGCCAGTGCTGGCAGCTTGTTGGAGAGTCAGACCGCTCACACACACAACACAGCAGGCCACGCCTCTAATGGTTAGACACGCCCCATACTCCCACCCCACCCCCAACTACTGTTCCAATCAAGGACACTCTTGTTCTGTGAGAAGCCATTGATTGGAGCAGTGGGCAGGGGGTGTGTCAGACAGCTGCATTGTTTAGGAGCAGCGGTCTGACTATTCATGGTGCTGCCAGCAGGGGGCAGGTTAATTAAAAAGAACTAAAAATGCAGCATGCATGTGTATGCAGCCTGACGGAGGGGGGACTGGGCCATGGATGGGCTTTCATGGTCCCCCAGGGTTCCGGTACCAGTAGCGTATTCTCCAAAGCCAGGCAATTAGCATTTTCAGGAGGAAGAGCTATGCTGGGGATAATTTAATTCTGAAGTCTGCAGACCTCCTGATCCCTAGAGATTCACCCTGATCCTTGGCAGAATCACCAGATGAATCTCCTGTAGATTCCCCCTGGCAGTCCCTGGATCTCATTATATATCAGCGAGGAGTGCGAAGGTCAGATGTGGATTTTCCTGTCTGGTCAGAGATTCTCCCTCTGAGGAAACAATCAGGGAATGTGGAATGAGGCGGCTCTCTCCTGCACCGGGCACAGCCGCAGGTCACAATGAGCCCTGGAGTCACTGACCGCCACCGCAGTGCTCATACCTCGCCCCGTATTTGTCTTCTCAAACCTGTATTTCCTGAATGTTCATAGAGAATGGGGTGAGAGGGTGTCAGTGACCGGAGATTCAGAACTATTATAAATCTAGTTTAGGGGTCAGTGGGAAGAATTCCTCTTACATTGCTGGCCAGTGGGAAGAATGTCACCCTTGCAGATAGCCAAAACATTATTGGGGTCACTTATACTGACCTGAGAGGTGCAAACCTGGAGGACCCCTGGCTGGGAAACTCTGGTGTAGGGGCTGCTGATGGTTGTCACATCTCTGACTGAACACTAGGGGGCAGCAGAGTGGCTGCAATGTCAGCTTCCTACCGGTATAAGAAAACTCCATGTGCCCTGATTGGTTGCATTGTAGTCTTATAATGAAATAAACATAAAAATAATATAAATTACCTAACAATGAATCCTTCAATCCACAAAACCTAAGAAATCAGCATGTTCACCTTAACCCTTCCTTTAACCCTTTACCCCTAGTATGAGGTTAGGGGTTAGAGGAAAATCGGCTGTTCACATAGCAAAGTGAATGATCCCCCCCACAGGAGATCTATCACTTAGCTTATTAAATTAGATGAAGCTCTGCTGACTTTATCCAATCATGTGCAAGGAAGGATCCTGAAGGATTTCCTTGGAGTTGATTGGGTATTTTTTTTATAAAGTAAACTATCACCACATTCACTCCTTGCAAGGTGAAAATTCACCTTAGTAGGTGAGCAGCCTAAATTTCTTTAGTAAATCTCCCCCCATTCCTGAGATGTCACACTATACAGCAAAATATCATTTCCCAGACAAGCTCCGCCCATTCTGCTCCTCAGGGGCAGGGCCAGTGTGATTTATAGGACATCACACAGATGTCTGGACTTGGTTGGAGGGGCTGTGTGGTGTCATTGTGCATTGGTGATATGAGACCCCCTGGACACGCACCGATCACTAATTCTTCTCTCTTTATCTGCAGAATGATTGCTATTATCATCATCCTTGTGGCAGCCATTGCTCTGATCATCGGTCTCAGCATAGCAGGTAAGTGATCACTGAATAATGGAATATTCTAGATCTGCTAACAGATGAGCCAAACACTTTGCAGATCAGCCTCCTCCACCTGTCTCCATCATATCCCTGTACTTCACTGGCTGCATGCTGGCCCAGTAGCAGAGAGGATAATGGCTCCTGTTGCTGTACATTGTGTCAGGAATTCTTGCAGAGTTGAGCAGTTACTGACAGGTCCTCTTTATATTTGGCCCCCTCATAATACAGACTGTGCTCTCGCCAGGTAACAGCACCACCAATGATGTCACAACGTCCAATGCGGTTGGGCTGATCGATGGCAATGTGATCCTGGGCTGCACTTTCACCCCGGACCCCCAAAAGTCCAGCAATGTGCTGTGGGAGAAGGAGGGGGTCAGCGGCTCCGTCTACAAATATGAGAATGGAAAGGTGTCATTGGGGGATCAGAACAGCGCCTTCAGGGGGCGCACTTCCCTCTTCCTCACCGATCTGGTGAACGGGAACGCTTCCCTGAAGATCAGCAACGTGCAACTCACGGATGCCGGAACCTACAAATGCACCATCAGCAATTCCAAGGGGACCGGATCAAACAAACTGAGCCTCAATGTGGGAGGTGAGACCACTGGGGGAAAAACAAGGGGGGAACAGGGGCATGCGAGACCCCAGGGGGTAAATTAGGGATGGAACTGGCACAAGTGAGACCCTTGGGGCAATATTAGGGAGGGAACTGGGGCATGTGAGACCCCTGGGGGTAAATTAAGGAGGGAACTGGGGCAAGTGAAATCCTTGGGACATAAGAGGAGGGAACTGGGGCATGTGAGACCCCAGGGGGTACATTAAGGGGTGGACTGGGCAAGTGAGACCCCTTGGGAAATATTAAAGAGGGATCTGGGGCATGTGAGACCCCTGGGGGTAAATTAAGGAGGGAACTGGGGCAAGTGAGACCACTGGGGCAAAATTAAGGGGGGAACTGGGGCATGTGAAACTCTTGGGACATAAGAGGAGGGAACTGGGGCATGTGAGACCCTGAGGGTAGATTAAGGAGGGAACTGGGGCATGTGAGACCCCAGGGGGTACATTAAGGAGCGAACTGGGCAAGTGAGACCCCTGGGGAAATATTAAGGAGGAAACTGGGGCATGTGAGATCCCTGGGGCAAAATTAAGGGGGGAACTGGGGCATGTGAGACCCCTGTGGCAAAATTAAGGAGGGAACTGGGGCATGTGAGACCCCAGGGGGTAAACAAAGGAGGAAACTTTGTAAGTGAGACCCCTGGAACAAAGGGAAGGGAAGGGAACTGGGACATGTGAGACCCCAGGGGCAAAATTGAGGCGGGAACTAGGGAAGGTGCAATTATCAGGGCAGAAACGAGGCAGGTGACAAGGTGACGGGGGGTAGATGAAACAAAAAGAAAGGTAACTGATGGGGGGGGGGGGGGGGGACACCACCAGGGGAAAAAAGAGGACCTAACCAGAAGCACCATTGCACAAATGTTGGGGTAACCAGGAGGAAGGGAGATCATTAGGGCAAAAAAGGGAAGTAACTAGGAAGATGAGACCAATGGGGCAAAAAAAGAGAAGCTTTCAGAATAGGTGACATCTTCAGGGGAAGGGAGGAGGGGCTAACCAATGGAGGTGAGAACACTGGGGCAAAAGAGGCCTAAAGGACCACAAAGGGAAAATAGAGGCCAGGAGAGAGACCTCAGAGATATAAAAGGAAAGGTGAGGATTCCAGAAAAGAAGGTGAGGCAGCTTGGGGGTGGTGAGGCAAGAAAGCCGGGGAGATGAGACCACCAGGGCAAGAAGTGGGAGGAAATGAGTGGAGGTGAGATCGCATAAAAGGGGGGGAATAGGGGGAGTGAGACCACCAGGGCAAAAAGGGAATGGGGAAAAACCAGGAGAGTTAAAACTACTGGGATAAAAAAGAGAGGAAACTGGGGGATATGGGACTGTAGGGGCCAAGATGGGCAACTAGGAAAGGTAAGACCACCACAGCAAAGAAAAGAAAGGTAATCATGGCACATGTGACCAGTGGGGCAAGACAAGGGGGTAACTAGGAGAGCTAAAAACACTAGGACAAAAAAAGGAAAATTGGGGGAGAGGAGATCACAAAGGCATAAGAGAGCAGGGAGATGTATGATTACTGGGGCAAAAGAGAAAGGTAGCCAGGGGAGGTGAACCCAGGGTGAAAAAAAGGTGAGTGAGTCCATGGGGGAAATAATGGGAAGGCAACCAGATGGGGGGGCATCCCAGGGGTGGTTGGTAAGTCCCTGGCCACATTGCTCATCATCTGACTGTAATTTGTGTTTCTCCAGCTTTTTCCCCGATCACTGTGACCAACACCACCCCGAGCACCCTGCGCTGCTCTTCTCCCAGCTGGTACCCCAAACCCACCGTCACCTGGCTGAACGCCACATCCAAAGACGACCTCACCAACTCCTCCATCACCACCTTCGTCCCGGGGCTCAACGTCATGTTTGAGGTGATATCGGACTTCAGTGGTGCCATGGAGAACGCGCAGTACAGCTGCGTCATAAAGAACGATCTGGCCCAGGCGCAGGGCAATGCCAAGTTTACAGGTATACCCCCCACCCCCATCAATGTGGGAGAATATGGAGGCCACCAATGCTGGGTCTCACCCCCAAAATTCCGGCTGCCTGGCAGTCCAATGGCTTCATAATTATACTGGAGGAGGTATAGGTGTTGGGGTTGTACATCTGGATTAGCAGGTACCGAACCTAAGGGGCCCTTGTTCAGCATGTAGTGGGGCCCTAGTGTGTTAAGCTGCAACCACCAATATACAGATAATGTGTCTGAATGATTGTGTTCATCATAAAAGTCTTTATATTCAACATACGGTCACTTTTATGCTATAGAACAGGGGTGTCAAACTCAAATACACAGAGGGCCGAAATTACCAAGTCGGGGCCAAAGTTTATTGAAAAAATTGAGGAAGTTTACTATTTCATCCATAAATAACAAAACCAAACCCCTCTACAAACACTTTAGGTTTGAAAAGACTAATTTCTGTCTATCCATGCAGCCTGTGTGTTGTCATCCTCTCACATCACAAGTTTGTCTGACACTAAATCTGCACTGCTCCTCCTCCCATGTGATCCAATAGGATTTCTCTGCACTGCTCCTCCTCTCATATGATCCTATAGAATTTCTCTGCCCTGCTCCTCCTCTCATGTAATCCAATAGGATTTCCATGCACTGCTCCTCCTCCCATGTGATCCAATAGGATTTCCCTGCACTGCTCCTCCTCTCATATGATCCAATAGGATTTCTCTGCCCTGCTCCTCCTCTCATGTAATCCAATAGGATTTCCCTGCACTGTTGCTCCTCACATTGATATTGTGTTTTATGTTCTGGTTGTACAGTTACAGGTCTGAAGACTGACGTTCGTCTGGACATTATCAGCTCGGGCGTCATTGTGTCTCCATCTGTTTTCCTGTTGTGTCTTCTGGCCATACTTCTTCATCCAGCCGCTCTCTGATCCCTGATTTCCAGGTTTGTATTGTGGGCTTGTTAAGTAAACAGATTACACCATTTACGATTGGCTCTGGGGCCAGTGGGTCATTATTGTGGGCACTGAGCCCTCAGGATGGCCATTTTTTCCAGTTGGCAAAATAATTAGGAAATTCATTTTTTAGATAGACTGAGATGAATCACAAGACTTTCTGTAGCTCAAGCTTCATGTGCCTGACATTGCAACATCTTCATAAATTACTTTTGTTTTTCTTGTAAAAATAATCTTATGGCAAGGGTGAAACCTTTAGTGGAGGGTCATATTTCCTATGTGCCCCACACAGTACGTTGTGCCCTTCTACAACCCAAGGACTATTCCTTCCACTCTCTCATTGTCTTTGCTCTGTGCTGACAGAGCTGAGTAATAGCCACACCCCTCAGTATTGCAGAGAATGGAAGGGGCCGTGTCTAACCAGTTCTGATTACTGAAAGCACCGGGTCTAACACATGACCCAGATGGCTATTCTTACCTGGCTGCAATGCATTCACAGGACCCAATAGTATTACTGGAACCCCTTCGTAGATGGCAATAAGCCCACCCCTGAGGAGAGGAGCCATGGCCACTCCCAGAAGGGGTTATCATTCTGCAAGGACCTGCAAGATCTATCAAGCTGCATCTCAGCTACGGCCTGACATCTGGGCAATCATCCACCATTGTGTCCTCCACCAAGTCCTTAAACTTCTGTAATTGTGCATTGTGCCGGCTCCTTCCGTTCTGTATCTTGGTATATGGAATTCTGCTCCCAATATTACTGTGATGTGTGAGTGGGACAAAGATGAGGAAAATGCTATCATAAATAGCAAAATGGCTTCAACCTTGCAGATCAAGTCCATCCAGCCGGTTATACTCACCCCCTGGTCCGGCATGGTTTCCTCATATGATTCATACAAGTGAATGTTGGGTGATTGACTCTCTCTGTAGAAGTCCATTTGTTATTTGGTCTGAGAAGAACTCAAATCAAACAACCCAAAAAAATAATGAGCTCAATCTTCTGTATATTCATGTACAATGTTTTATTTTGTTTCTTCTTCACAAATGATCAGTGGCAACAGAGGAAGCCCCCGCTGGGCGGCCATGAGCCTCGGACGTGCCCCCCGGATGTGACCCCTGGACATGAGCCGGACTATCTCTACTTCTTGAAGATGTTTAGCTGGACTTGAACATCTTTATTACTTTCCGTCCCGGCTATCATAGGATGGACACTTCTATGACTGCGGAACCCTTCAGCCAAACTGCTGGAGACAACGGCTGGCAATACACAGCGGGGAGATTCCGTCCTTCCATCATTATTACCTCCTTGGAGTAATCTATTTATTAGAGTTTTAGAAGACGTCTTCTTTGGAATCCATATTAAGTCTTAGAGGTCTCCACCATACGAGAAGAAGAACCTC